>NC_056731.1:1332655591-1332840591 GCF_019279795.1 Protopterus annectens | reverse complement strand
CAGTGCTGAACAGGACTGGAAACTTTTTGTCTGGAAGAAGCCTTTGCTGATTAGCTCAGTAAAAGAGAGGAAACTCCGAGGCGCTGCCATAAACATTTACATGTGTATTGTAGCCATCTATGCTAAATTCCTGTCTCAGCTTCAAAGGAGATATTGCAGGAACCTGAAGTCAGATGACCAGATGAGGTCATTCTGCAAGCCATCTTGGATACTATATTTTTTTGGAGAATTTCTAAAAAGAGAGTTTTCTATTTGGGGGGGTCTGAGTAGCAAGACTGCTTATGTATTTTATCTTGGCTTACCCAAGTAAGTTATTAGGGAAGAGTAATTTGTTTAGAATGGTCAGCAATATAGTGAAGCTTAGTTTAGAGATTGCTTTTCTTTATTTGTCTGAGTCTGTCCATCAATGTTCTTTTCAATATTTCCTGTGATTTGAACTCTGTGGTTTACTGTGAATATATACAGTATTTTCATGCTCTTTTATTATGTATTATTAAATATATTTAACACTTTTATTGTGGCTGGTCCTTGTGGAAAGTAGTTAACCTTTGAGAGTGCTTACATTTATTTGGTGACAGTGTGTGGGCCACTCCAGAAGGCCTAGCCATCTTGGTCAACTACTATAATTTGTATTAGTATTAATATTACATAGTATAGTTGGACATCCTTTGTAAGGGCCTTACAGTAGCTGATTGTGGAGTGTCTGGTGGTGGTGATAACTACCTTATACTCACAGCAGGAGACACACCAGGTAAATCTGTGCCAGCCTTTTCCAGGAATGTGTGTGAAGAATCAAATCTCACAGTGTGTGTGTCAGCTACTTGGGGAAAGGACACACTGGGATTACAGAGAGGGTACTGGAGGACTTGGCTTGGACACTTGGCTGAGGACCAAACCCTAAAGCTGTACTGGTGTGGAGTCTTACTGGGGGACAGATATTGAGGTGGAGGGAGACAGATATTGAGAAATCCAGACCCTGGGCTGAGTGTATTCCCCGTGTGCTCTTAAGGGAAATTGTACTTGATGCAGTGGGGCATGAAACTGAAAACAATGAGTGCATCCATTTGTATTCCAAGTGCACGTCCCTCTCCAGTGTCAGTGATGAGGATTCAGACTCTTTAATTACTGGCTCAGCATGGTGACATCACTTACTGGTTAGCAGAGATGGGTCATCATACATTACATATCAGTTGGCAGTGGTGGGACCATCACCTCTCATATATTGTTTGGCAGTAGTGGGATCATACCTCATCACATATTGGTGAGTGTTGGTGTGGATATTAATTGAACTTCTGTAGCCTGTAAGCAGTTGTCACTAAAAAAGGTGTAGTCTCAAGCAGCCACACTGTAGACATTCAGAGTTTCATATTAAATAGTTTTATTTATGTACCTTTTTATAGCTTAGTTAGTCAGGGAGAGCAGGCAAGGATGGCAGCAGAGGATTATGGCAAGTTGACAAGGAACCAGTTGGCTGAAATGTGCCACACCAAAGGACCGGTGCATACCAACCTGACTAAAGGGAAATGATCGCAGCCTTAATCACAGACAAGTAACTAGGAAGACAACCAGACTGGCATTCGGGGTATACAGTTCTCAGAAATAGGACAGCTCAACTTTTCATCAGAGGACTTAAAAATCCATCTGGAGTTAAAGAGACTTGAACTGGAGTCCAAACATTTTGAATTAGAATCAGCAGAGAGACTACAGCATTTAGAGGTCAAAGTAGACAGATAAGAGAGACTGCGACATTTGGAAGCTGAAGAAAATGAGAGACAGAGGCAACATGACAAGGAAATGTTGACTCTTCACCAGGATCATGGAGGTATGGGAGAAGGGAGTAAATGTACCCCAGAAGCAATAAACATCAGTAAACTTCTTCCTCAGTACCAAGAAGGTGATAATTTTTATAGTTTTATTCATATATTTGAAAGACTATCCAAAGAGTAAAATGTTGAACAAGGGCTCTGGGTATACTTCCTCACTTCCCTTACTCCACAGTAAAGCTGTAACTGTTGTTTCCAAATTGTTTGATACTGATTGTTTAGATTACGATAAAGTTAAGCACTGTTTATTACAATATTTTAAGTTAACACCTGAAACTTACAGAAATACGTTTTGTGACCATAGACGCAAGGGAAATGAACATGTGTGTGATTATATTGCTGAGTTAAGCACTTATTTTCATAGGTGGGTAAGTGGTTGTCAGATCACCACTTTTCAAGGGCTGGCAGACCTTTTGGTGAGGAACAAGCCCTTATCACTTTGCCTGAGGACATGAGAATCTGGTTGGTAGACACAGAATGTAACTCTGCAGATGAACTGGGGAATAATGGGGATGTCTACTTAGCAAGCAGGGCATCACTGAACAGGGAAGGGATACCCAGTGCTACGCATGGATATAAGGAGATCTATGGGGTGCAGCTTAAACCGCCCCAACAGAGTTCACCAGTAACAGGGAAAATCGCTAGTTTGGTTAAAGGGGAGGGCTACCCTGCAACAGGTGAGCCTGAAGAGAGCCAGGTGGATTACTGAGAGAGGGCTAGAAGGCAAGGTAATACATCAGTTGACAGTGCCCAGAGCTTACCATCTGGCACTTCTAGCCATAACCCATGTCATTGCAGGTCATATGGGAATAAGCCATACCAAGAGATGTATTATTCAGAACTTTTATTGGCCTGGGATTACCAGGGATGTAACAGGGTACTGCAGAACCAGTGAACAGTGCCAAAAAGTAGGCAAGGCAGGAGACAAAGTCAAAGCTCCTTTGATGCCTTCACCTCTGATTGAGGAGCCATTTCAGATGGTAGGTATAGATATTGTGGGGCCTTTGAGTACCCCAAGTTTCACAGGGAAGAAGCATATCCTAGTGGTAGTAGATTATGCTACTAGATACCCTGAGGCAGTGGCTCTATCCTCCATTGAGGCAGAGAAAGTAGAAAATGCTTTGTTAGAGATTTTCAGCAGGGTAGGTTTCCCAAAAGAAATACTGACTGACAGAGTTGGAGATTTCATGTCAGCCCTGCTAGCTTGTCTGTTGAACCGCTGTGTGGTGAAGCACCTAAATACCACCTCCTACTATCCATACCCAGACTAATGGTCTTGTGGAGAGGTTAAACTTTACCCTAAAGACCATGCTATGGACATTTGCAGACCAGTTTGAGAGAGAGTGAAACAAATATTTACCCCATCTTCTATTTGCTTACAGAGATGTACCCCAGGAATCCACAAGTTTTTCACTCTTTGAGTTGCTGTATGGGCATAGGGTGAGGAGACCTTTAGATGTGATTTGTGATGAGTGGGAGGGTGAGTGTGAATCCCACAAGGAGTCTGTTGTGGCATATGTCCTAAACCGCAGGACAAGTTTTAGAAAGCTCATGAGCTTGGCCCAGGAGAACCTTGCAGGAGCCCAACAGCAGAAAAAGTTCTGGTATGACAGGAATGCTTGAGCCAGAGTGTATGCTGTGGGATAGCAGGTGATAGTGCTCATTTCTGTCAGACACAATAAGCTGCAGGTAGCTTGGGAGGGACCCTTCAAAGTTGTAAGGAAGGTCAGTGATGTTAACTACATGGTAGAATTGTTGGGCAGAAGGCAGGGGTACAGACTGTACCATGTTAACATGATGAAACCTTACCATAACAGGGAAGCCCTTGTGCTGAGTATTTGCAGTGGATGGCAAGAGGAGTCTGAGGGGGATCTTGTGAATGAGTGAGGCTCAGGCTGACACCTCAGTGGAAGGGATCATAATGTCCCAGCAGCTATCCCCTACCCAGGTTTGAGAAGTTGAGCAGTTTTACAGGAGTTTGGGGGCATGTTCACACTGGGAAACAAGGGTGCACCCACCTGGTGCAGCACCATGTGGAGTCAGGGCCCCAAGGACCTCTCAGGTAGACTTCTTATGGGATGACTGAGCGAGTCAGACAGACTCTGTGGGAGGAGATACAGGAGATGTTGGAACTGGGAGTAATCCAAGAATCCAGCGGTCCCTGGGCCTCCACAGTGGCACTGATACCACAGAAGGATGGTAGCACCTGTTTTTTTGTGGACTACAGAAGACTATATAGTCACACAGAGTCAGATGCTTATGACAGATGAAGCCTTAGAGCAGCTGGGTGGGGCTAAATATCTGACAACTATTGATCTGACCTAGGGCTACTAGCAGGTGACCCTTGACTCCCAACACTAGAAAGATGTCAGCCTTTGTGACTCCTTTCAGCTAGTATGAGTTCACAAGGATGCTTTGGGATGAAAAATGCCCCAGCATCTTTCCAGCGGCTAGTAGATTATATCCTAGCGGGAGCAGGAGATTATGCCCTTGCTTTCCTGGATGATATTGCCATCTACAGCCATTACTGGCAAGAGCACCTTCACCATCTCAGGGAGATGCTTGGCCGACTGCAAAGGGCAGGGTTGACCATTATTCCCAGTAAGTGTCAAGTGGATATGGCAGAGGTCTCCTACTTGGAACATAGAGTGTGGAGTGGTAAGATCAGGCCAGAACCTGTCAAACTGGAAGCGATTCATGCTTGGCCTGCCTCTGTTATGAAAATGCAGGTGAAGGCATTCTTGGGGACAGCAGGGTAGTATAGAAAGTTTGTTCCAAATTTTAGTACAATAGCTGCTCTCCTCACAAACCTGACAGGGAAAACAGGCCAGATAAGTTATTGTGGACCCAAGCATGTGAGCAAGCATTCCAGAAGCTTAAAAGAGCTTTGGGAGGACCCACTGTGCTAGCCAGTTTAGATTACAGCAAATAATTTGTTGTGCAGGTGGATGCTTCAAACCAGTGGGTGGGGGCTGTAGTTAGCCAGGTTTCCTCAGAGAGAGAAGAGCACCCAGTGGTATCTCAGCCATAGACTCCAATCCAGGGAGAAATGTTATGCAGCTGTAGAAAATGAATGTCTAGCCCTAGTATGGGCACTGCAGGAACTTCAGCATTATCTGTATGGAAGAAAATTCACTGTAGTTACAGACCACAATCCCTTAACATGGCTACATAGAGCCAGCCAGCAAAATGCCAAGTTATGAAGGTGGAACTTAGGACTACAGGCATATGACATGACAGTACAACACCATTGTGGGGTCAGCAATGCCAATGCAGATGGGATCTCAAGAATGGGGTAACATATTCCCAGATAGGCTTATTTCTCTCAAGCCACATTTCTTAAGGGTCAGTTGAAAAACTAGCTTGATTCTGCAAAGGGGGAGAGCTGTAATGACAGGAGGTGCTGCCAGACATGCCAGGAGAACTAAGGCAGTGGATGTATGATGTGCCAACATGACAAGCTGGAATTTTGTAAATAATTATGTATTTGTATATGAAACAGATTTGTGCTGATGCCTGTGATGAAAATGTATTTGTGAGATTTGCTTCTGTTAAAATGTATCAACAGTGCACCCTGCTGGAATGAAAAAATGTACATGTATTACTGTAACTTAATTAAATGTATAGTTTCATAGTTTCATAGTTTAGTACTAGGCTATCTGCCCTGGGGCATTTGTAAGCCTAGCCATAGTGATGTGGCTTTTGCCACCCCATAAAATGGTACAAAAATGTACAGAATAGATTTAGAATACTGTGCCTCTGTCTAGTCGTGACACAGTGAAGGTCCCCTTATATAATTGAATTAGTTTACTGTGCCCCTGTCTAGTAGTGACACAGAGGTGACCCCTGGGGTAAACTTACGATCTCCCATCCACTCATCAAGATTTCTCTTGAAAAGAGTCAGTGAGGGGCTCTGCATAACATGAACTGGGATTCTGTTCCAGAGCATGGGAAGCCTCTGGGTTATGAATCTATCCCTCCAGCATGTCCTATTCATACTTGTGCCGAGGTTTAAGTCTTTAGCTCTCGTGTTTCTGATGGATTTGGATTTTTTGAGGTGGAGCATGTCCATCAGTTCCTGATTGGACATGGCCTTGTACGTCAGGCACAGATCACCTCTGAGCAGGCGGTATGCTACTGACTAGAGCTGGAGTTTCTTTAGTCTGGCAGAATAAGACATATGTTGGAGACCCTTGATCCTCTTGGTGAGGTACTTTTGTGGTCTCTCCAGCTGCTGCAAGTGCCGGGTGAGGTACATACCAAATGGGGCATTGTACTCAATCATGGGTCTGATGAGGGAGGAGTATAGGGGTACAATGACATCCTTGGATCTGGATGTGAATCCCTTCATGATAAGGTGTGCAAGGTAGAATGTCTTTCTAACCACTTTGGCAACGTGGTTGTCAAATGAGAGGTCACTGTCGACTTGGGTCCCTAGGTCTCTGATTACTTTTTCCGTACTCAGTGTGTTACTGTCTATGTGATAATTTGTGGGTACTTTGTTTTTCCCAAAGGGGATGACTATATATTTTTTGGCATTTAGTTTAAGGCCATGACTCCGGCACCAGTTGTCCGTTTCTGTGAGGCCTTTTTGTAGGATGTATGTGTCAGCTGGTGTATCGACTATGGCACTTAGTTTGCAGTCATCTGGGAACTTTGTCAGCCACAACCCTCCCATGTTTGCTTTAACATCTGAGAAATAAATGCCGAACAAGAGGGGTCCCAGGACAGATCCCTGTGGGACACCACTTGTGACTGGCTTTGAGTCTGACATGGCTCCAGCGATTTTGACTTCATGGGTTCTGTCCTTTTGCCAGTTTGCAACCCATCTAGTGATATAAGGGTTTACATTTAAGCTGTTGAGCTTATCTATGATGCCTGAGTGGGGTATTGTGTCAAAGTCCTTAGCCAAGTCCAGGTAGGCTGTATGGACTGCTTTGCCCTCATCAATGGCTCTAGTGACTGTTTCAAAAAATCAACCAGGTTCAAAAGGCAGGATCTGCCCTTTACAAAGCCGAACTGGGTGGAATCAAGTGTCTGCAGGTCCCCAATGTCTCTGTTTATGAGTTCCATAATGATTCTTTCCATAGCTTTGCAGACCAGGCTGGTTAAGCTTATGGGGCTGTAGTTCCCAGGGTCTGTAGAGGTAACCCCTTTGTGGAGTGGGACCACTGTTGCTGTGCGCCAGTGTTCAGGTACATATCCTGTAGTAAGGCTAATGTTAAATAGCATTTTTATGTGCGGGTTTAGCTCCTCTTGGAGTTCACGTAGCACGCAACCCAGGATACCGTCAGGTCCCATTGATGCTGTGCTTTTAGCTTTTCTGAGGGTGGCTCTCACCCGGACATCTGAGATGACAGGGAGATTACATTCAGCTGGAATAAGTATTTCTTCTTTTGGGGGTGAGGGAGGGGAGAAATTTGCACTGAACCTGTCTGCCAGAATGTTGGCAATGTCTGTGGGTTCAGTGTATTTTTTGTCATTGTGAACTAACTCTGAGCATATCTGAAGGTTTCCACCCAGGTTTCTAACATAGCTGAAGAAGGCTTTGTGGTTATCTTTAGTGTCCTTAGCAATTTTTCTCTCAAAGTTGGCCTTGGATGTTTTTATGAGAGAACGTAGTTTTCTGCTAGTGTTGATCAGAAATGTCTTCCCTTTATGGGATTTTGCTCTGTCGTGCAGTAGCTTCCTTCTTTTGTTATACAATTTGTTAATGGCTGAGGTCCACCAGACAGGACGTTTGCCTTTGGTGGAGAGGGTCTTGGATTTATTTGGGATTGCATGATCCATGCATTCTTGGAGATGTCCATAGAAAGCATTTGCGAAGGATTCAGCATTGTGGGATGTGGTTTCCACTGGCCCAGTGGGCTTAAAGGATACCATCTCAGTCTTAAGAAGAGTGAAGTCGGCTTTTGAGAAGTTTTTCACTGTGGTCTTTTGTGCTGGGGGTAGAGGTGGGATATGTATATCCAGGGGGATTAGTTTGTGGTCAGATCTCACTAGTGAGGGGTATACTTCCAGTGTGGAGCATTTTGTCCCCATGTTTGTGATGATCAGGTCTAGTATATTATCTCCCCTAGTGGGAGAGATGACTAGTTGTTCCAGTGCATTTGAATTTATGAATTCCAGGAACCTTTGGGCTAGGGTGTTAGGGCTAGAATAATGTACCCAATCTATGTTAAGGTAGTTGAAGTCTCCCAGTATGATGGTATTTTGTGATACATTCATATCCTCCAATGTCTTCAGGAAGGCTGAGTGGGGTTCCTGAGATTGGGAGGGTGGTCTGTAACATGCTACCAGTTGTATAGCAGTTTTGCCTATGGTTAGTTGCACCTGTATGGTCTCCGATGCTTCATGTGTTGCTACTAACCTGGAGGTGTGGGTGTCCTTGATGAAAATGGACACTCCCCCTCACTTTGTGGTTCGGCCCGGGTTTTGGGGCCGAAAAGCATGATACGAGGTATTGCCTGGTAGCACTAGGGTGCTCTCAGGAGGCTTGAACCAGGTTTTAGTTACTGCACAGATGTCGATGTTCTCCATACTGAGGAGTGCCTCGAGTGCCTGCATCTTGAGATTTAGACTTCTGGCGTTGAGCAGCATTACCCTTAGTTTTTTTCCATTTTTGTTTTCTAAGGAGGTGGGTTTGTCTTTTGAGCCTTGCCTAAAAAAGGCACTATGGGGGTGGCAAGAGCCTTAGCCAATATCCAGAAGCCCGGTGGTGACAGGTGCAAGCCGTCCCTTGCGAAGCAGCGTGGCTTGCCCAACATGTCATCCCAAGCAGACAGACATTGGATCCCCTTAGAATGACACCATTATTGAGCCAATTATTAAAGCTGATCATCTTGTCTTTGTATTGTGGCATCATTCTTGGTGAGACAAGATGCTGCTCAGGGTCAGGGTCATACCAGCCTGGGCTACATAATCAGAGAGCTCCTCTATGTCTCTTTTCATGTAGTCCAGGGAGGTATGTCTCAGGTCATTCACGCCAGCATGGACAATGACGGAGTCATATTTGTACTTGCTTTGGAGTGACCTGAGTGCGTGTGTTATGTGGCAGATCCTAGCTCCTGATAGGCAGTTCATAGTCACCCTCTCCTTGTTCAGCCAGGTAAGCGGGACATCAGTGTGTCTGACTATAGAGTCACCTATTACTAGTGTATCAGGTATGGTGTTTGGCCTTAAGGGCTGTGATTGTTTGACACACCTGATTTATTGAAGTATGTGTTGCATGTGTTTTGTTTTGAGGTGGTGGATTTTTGGATGTCTGCTTTGGGAGCCTCTGTTGTTTTGGTAAATTTTTTATTACAGCCTCCGAGTATGTCTTTGTGTTTTTATGTGTTTTGTTTGCAGTTGTGGTAGGTCTATGTGGGACTGGGTTTGTTGTGTGTGTGGTTACCATCTCCTCCTGTCTGGTCATGCCAGCGTTGAGTTGAGAGAGATCAGCCTCCAGTTTGGCTATATAGTTGCATCTCTCACATGTATTTGTGTTTGTTGGGAGGAGGAGAGGGTAGTCTGTGTACATGAAACAATTGTAGCATTGTCTCAAGATTCCCAGATTAACCAGCTGAACTGGGGAGGATGCCAGTAATCTACCACTCGACATGCTAGAATAGTATAAGGGAGTGCTGTGCCTTTAAGGGAAGTGGATATTCACAGGGGTGGTAGGTGGATGTAGTGCTTACTTAGTATGAGAGTGCTTACATAGAAGAGAGGTTTTGAGAACAAGTGCTAGGCTTATAATATAGCGAGTAGTCTGATTATACTAAGAGTAGAGCTTCCTTAAGGGAAAATTTGAAGAGCAGACTTGGCGGAGCCAGAAGAAGTTTAACCTTGTTTAACCTGCGCGCACAATCGCGCAAAGCCGTGCAAATGCGGATTTTAAACAGGGAACTTCAAAAGAGCTAGAAATGGTCCAAAACAATAGTGGATTATGGGTATAGCAAAATGTTAACCAGCTGGCTTAGTTTAAGAAAAATAAGGGAAATGTAAATGAGCTGTTAAATCATTAAAATGTCACCCCATGGTGCTGAATAGGACCTGAGACTTTACATTTGGAAGAATTTTTTGTTCATTTGCTCAGTAAATGAGGGGAAGCTTCAGGGCACTGTCATAAACATGTAGATGTGTATTGTAGCTGTCTATGCTAAACTTCTGTCTCAGCTTCAAATGAAATATTGTGGGAGCCTAGAGTCAGATGACCAGATGAGGTCATTCTGCAAGCTATCTTGGCTATTATATATTACAGGGAGTAATCTCTGAGAAGAGAGTATTCTGTTTGAGTGGCTGACCAGAAGGACTGCTCATGTATTTCGCCTTGTCTTGCCCAAGTGAATTATTATTGAACAGTAATTTCTTTAGCTCAGTCAGGAATATAGTGAAGCTTAGTTTAAACATTTTCTTTATTTGTCTGAGTCTGTCCGTCAATGTTCTTTTCAATATTTCCTGTGATTTGAACTCTGTGGTTTACCGTGACTATATATTCAGTATTTTCATGCTCTTTTATTATTTATTATTAAATATATTTGAAACTTTTATTTTGGCTGGTCCTTGTAGAAAGTATTTAACATTTCAGATTGCTTATATTTACTTGGTGACACTGTGTGAGCCACTCCAGAAGGCCTAGCCATCTTTGTCAACTACTACCATTTGTATTAGTATCACTATTATACAGTATAATTGGACAACCTTTGCTAAAGACTTTAGAGTAGCTGATGTGGAGTGTCTGGTGGTGGTGATAACCATCTTATACTCTGGTCAGAAGGAGACACAGCAGGTAAATCTCTGCCAGTCTTTTCCAGGTGTGCATGTGAAGAATCAAATCTCACAGTATGTGTGTGTCAGCTACTTGGGACAGGGACACGAAGCACTTGGTTTACAGAGAGGGCGCTGGAGGACTTGGCTTGGACACTCGGAACCCTACAGCTGTACCAGTGGGGAGTCTTACTGGGGACCTGGAGTGAGACAGATATAGAGAATTCAAGACCCCAGACTGAGTGTGTTCCCTGTGTGCTCTTAAGGGAAATTGTACTTGATGCAGGGGGGTCTGCATCTGGAGATACTGAGTGCATCCATTTGTATTCCAAGTCCATGTCCCCTTCAGTGTCAGTGGTGAGGATTCAGGTTCTTTGATTACAGGCCCAGTGTAGGGACATCACATTAGGCACCAGAGTTTAAACTGTTTTCATAACAATTGTGATAAAATTATGTTGAAAGCCAAAAAAGTGCATTGTAGAACAGTATCAGTCAGTCTTCACTGGTTTCCTAAGAAAAGCTACTGTATATATAGTAAGACTACTGTTTAAAGCTGACAAATTATGGGTAGATACTAAGCATTCAGTCCAGTAGACCAATTTCCCAAAGCACGGCATGGTTAAATGATGCTCAGAGTCATATAGTAGGTATATGGAGGTTGACAGAATCAAACCCTTTGATAGAGGATACAGCTCGCAGCCTTAATCCTCTGCACTAATTGCCAGACCAAAGTAAACTGCCCATCTTGGGACATGTACCCCTGACCTTGAAATTATGACCTACCTGCTCTATTGATTGAGCAAGACAAAAAATAATAGTTTCTACTCACTTGGTGAAAGAGATATAGATGCAAGAATAAATATATGATTCGCATATGGTGATTTCAACTGTCTTTTTTTCCAGGAAAGTTGGCGTGAATAACATATTGATTTGAACTGTATTGTCTGTTGTGTGCATCATAATAAAAATGTAAAGAGAAAGTGTGATTTTTTTTATTCAGTACCAGGATGCTCATAGTTTGTGCTAGGCACTGACTTGCTTCAATTCTGAGGGGCTGTACGTGTCATCTGCATGAATTAGTTTTGAGCTTAACATGTATTGGCAATTTAACCGCTAGTACCAGGAAAGTAATAAGTGCTAAGAAATCAATAATGTTAAAGCAATGTATAACAGACACAAAATCTGCAAATGGTCTATAGTATGCAAGCTCAAAGTTTAAAGAGTTTGGCAAAAAATAGGAATTCCTGCAGGCAAAATCCACTATCTGTTATGCATGTCAAAAGGTCAGACAGAAAGCTATCCAGGCAGTCACACTTGATAAGAAGCTCACAAGTGAGTCAATAATGCCAGTCACATACCTTTCAATTATCCAGATTTCTGCAGATCTGATTCTTCCTTCATATTTCTGGTGTGTTACAAATAAAATGTGTGTTTTTTGGACAAAACATTCAGGGCAGAAGTCACTAAATAATGACATACATTTCAGTTTCAAACTTTATATCCTTCAGAAAGTGCAAGTTAACGTACAACCTGCTATTCTAGCATCTTTGTAAGTTTATTAGAACAATATAACAATATGTAAAATCATTCCTTGATTTTGGGATGTTGTCCCTGATTATTTAAGGCTTTGCCCAGATTTCATTCTGTTAGAAGTTGAGAGGTGTGGCCAGTCACATAGCTTCCTGGAACTATAGAGATGCCAACTAGTTTCATGTTAAATCCATTTTTGCCAACAGCTTTAGTTGGATGATAGCTTTCAAATGTATATAGTTTTTAAAGTATAATCAGCCACATAGACTAATATTATGCATAGCTTCAATACCTTGGGATCAGTTTCCTGTGTCTCACTAACCAGACTGATGCAGAAGAAAAAGAAATCCCATAATATAAAATTCAACATGAGTGCAGAACATATGGTAAAAAGAAAGCCAACACAACAGTGTTCAGGAAACAAAAAGTGGATGAGAAACTAAAATATTTCTGGTGGCAACAGCTATTTAAGTTTCATGAAAGTGTCCCTGTCCTAGGTGAAGGGATGTGGTAAAAATAAAACAGCGATTTGATAGTGGGGGTAAGCTGTGTAGTAATTTCCAAAATGTTGCATTTAGGATTCTGATTTGCCTCAAGGAAATTGCTATTGACTTCCATTTTTTTTTAGCCAGAGTTGGAGTATGAAGTATCCCTTGCAGTGTTATTGGATTTAGTTATGGTAAGGAGCAATTTGTCACATGACCTTAAGGGTCTGTAACGGTATGTAAGAGGTTTTAGGCTTGGATATAGGTCAAGTTTATGGAGAACTTTATGGAGTACCTGAACTTGTAAAAAGAAAGTGCACGTGGGACATCAAGGGAATTCAGTGATTTAAGTTTCAAGCAGTGGTTGGGTTCTACAGGGGAGAGTCAGATTTAACAATATTGTTGCAGCACTGTTTATGTTTTCAGGTGATAGAGGTAGATGATAGGAGATGCATATAGAAGGATGGGGAGTTGGAAGACAGTTTGCAATGTGGTTTCTGGTAGCATCAGTGAAGAAAAGTATAGCTCTATAAAGACTTCCATGTTTTTATTGTGTTTTCTTAATTGATGGTCAGATTTAATTTTGTTATCAATTGTAACTTCAAGCAATTTAGTACTTGTCAATACAATAATTCTTGTATTGTTATTTGAATTCACTGAGAAGAGATTTTTGGAGGCATTAATCTATTTAGGTGTGGACAACACTAGCTTGTTTTTGAAGGAGTTAACTCATTAAAGTCTGGTGATGCCTCCAGGTATTTCTCTAGTTACATCCTAGTGCTGTCTGTAGATGTCTAACATAGCTTATTCATATTTACATTAGTAATTCCAAAACTGTGCTGCATACAAGTTATTGAAAGATTTAATCTTAAACGCTACATGACAGACTATACAACTGCTTTAATACTTGGCCCGTCTTGTGCAAGTAAAGTAGTATTAACTGTTATTTATACATTATTGACTTATATTGTCATCAATTTCATATTTCTCTACAACAAAATAATGTAGACAGACCTGCTTAGACCCATATGAAAGCTCTCAATAAGCTGAACAAAATGTTGTTGACAGTATGTGTGCAACTTGAGTGGTCGCTGACATATAGTATGTTGAGTACAAAATATTACGTACTTTATAGTTACAGAGTTTACTGTTACTTATAATCTAGTTTAAAACTTAGAACATAAAGAATACTACCACTATAAAATAAAATATATATATATATAATATATAAAACTAGTTTGTGCTGAAGAGTTTGGCATTTATATTTCTTCAGTAACCCCTATGGTTCCAGAGGTATAAGCATCTGCTTGAAATGTAAAGACAATCTGATTTAATCAAAAAGCTTATGTTCTACCCATTAGAAGTTATAGTTCAAACGTCCAGAACTGCATTGGATAGAATGACTTATGTAGAAGTCAGGAGTCCCTAAGCCAGTTTTCTATAGCTTAGAAAAATGGTTGGGACAGTTGTTGTATATAAACGTCTGGCTGAGCAAATAAGACTGGAGTCGTGAGCATACTTTACTATTGCGGCATATATGGATGCTGTGTAAATCATTCATAAATAGATTAAACAATGGAGGGCCTAGACTGGAACCTTGGAGAAAGTCTAAGAATATGGGCAGCAAGGAGGAGTAGTTGCTCTCCCATTTTACAGCTTGCTGCCTGTTTGTTAGGTAGCCATCTGGATTGCACTGCTATTACTGTTATGTTACTGTTTCTGTCTTAGCTTTACAAGTCTGCCACTTAGAGTTTTCTTTGTTTCTTTTTTTATCCTTGCATTATGTTTACTGCTGCCAGAGTGGGTACTGAATTCTAGTGTTTTTCTGTTGTATTTATCTTTGGTTAGATTCTGCATTATTATTGAGAGTTTATTATATAGTAAGAATTTGTAAATTTTGTTGACATATCATTTGTAATAAAGCTTGTGGAGGAAGGAACTGGGAGAAGATATCACTGCACTTTATGCTGGTCAGAGATGCAAAGAGTTCACTGCATGGTTTCTTTGCGCAATGAAACAGGCTCTGCGCCACTGATGTCTGAATAACTGCTCATTAGGCATTATTAAGCAATAGCCGAGACTGCCCACTAGAGAACTAGTTTCTCAAGGAATGTGGATGGCAATAAGAAACCATGTTTATATAACCCATTCCCATACCCTCCTTGCTTTTCAAGAGAAATTATAGGAGTGAGTGAGTTCCTCCTTTCTTGTTTATATGCCAAACCATTACATGTTGTTTGTCTATGGGTACTGCAGCCTGGGTTACAAAGTCCTGAAAGGCCCGAAGGAGGAGAAAGACTGCCCTTATCTCCAGCACACAGATGTGCAAACTGGCCTTTACCTAATACACCTTAGAGAGTCAGTTCTTGACAATACCCCCGATCCTAGTGTACAGGCATCTATGGTGTCCAACACTACCTGGGTGCGAATTTTCAAGGGACTGACTAAATATAGCTTTGGTGTGTGGAATTACTACAAACACTAGAAATCTTGATCTGAAGGACATAGAATCTGCAGTCTGGTACTGCTGAACTTTCAATGTCTAGCATACAACTCTTAAGAGACACCTGGAAAAGGACACCATGTGTGTTATGGGTACCATCAATCCCAAAGTAATTAGACGAATTAAACAAATGTCACTAAATAAATAAATAAATAAATGAATAAACAAACAAATAAAATTAGACATATGAAAGCTGTTACTGATTGAGAAAGAAGAGCTTGTGAGACCAAGGTTTGTAATGAAAGGACACTTTCTGTGGGAAGGCAAGCTCTCCATGTCAGTGTTCTGGATTCAGTCTATAGAAGTCAGTATCAGACAAGGATCCAAATAGGACTTTTCAGAGTTTTCTGAAATCCCAATGGATTGAAAAATATTAAGGGGAGACTCCTAAGCACCCAAATAAACATATTTAATGATGGAGAAGCTAGGAGTCAGTTGTCCTGCTAAGGAAACACATTAATTCCTTGCAGTGCCTGGTTCACTGCAAGCATATATATGCATTTGGTAAATACTCTGTAAACTGAGTTGAGACTGAATCACAAATGTTGGAATTAGTAGAGAATGACTCCTACTTTGAATAGCTAAAAAAATCCTGGACTGCTTTACAATCTTATCTGCCGGCAAGTATCTTTGATTTCCAAAGAGCACATCTAGTCTCCTTCAGACAGGCAGGAAAGGAAGGACTATAATCTGATTATCTATAAGACTTATTTGGAGATACATTTCTTAAGGACTCTAAGTCTTTTGTTATTTTTGGGTATCAGAATAACCTATAGTAATAAACGTACCTTTTCTGGTCTGGTGGAACCTCTTGAATGGTTCTTTTCTGTAAGAAATTAAGCATCTCTATTCTGAGATGGGAATTCAGTAAAGGGATAAAGGCTTGGTGGGTCTGAGAGGGTACTGAATAGTCTGTAGACATTATTGTCCTTAGTTACTTGTCCTGCTTGATACATATGGAGAGACAGCCTCTTGGGCGGATTAGTGTGTGTGTGTGTGTGTGTGTGTGTGTGTGTGTGTGTGTGTGTGTGTGTGTGTGTGTGTGTGTGTGTGTGTGTGAGAGTCACCAGTCTATCCAAGTGAACCATTTTAAGTTTCTTTTCCATATGCAACTGGAATACTGTTTTGATATAATCGTTATCTTCTTAGATGTAAAGAGTTTTCATTTGCCATACAAACTTGTGAATGATGTCTCATTTTATTAATAAAGGACATGCTCACAGCATTGATGGTATCCATTTTTTCAAGGAAGTTTGGCTAACAACTGTTATATAATTTAGTGTTAGTTCGGTCATTAAATGGTACTCAGTAATTGAGATGCCGGTATCAAATTGGTAATCTGATTCCTGGCAGTATCAACTATAAATAAAATAAAGGAAATAATGTCACTGGAAAGATATCAGTAGCCCCTTCTGAGACACATTGTGAGACTGTCTGTAGGAGAAAAAAGATTGATAAGCTTTAGTTACTTTTTGTAATATTGCACAAAAATACACTGTGATCAAGACTGAGGTGTGTAAAATTCTGGGGGGGCCTGTGATTATACCCCTGTTCTGTAGGTGGCAATGTAAATTTTATTTGAATATCATAGCTGTCAATTGTAACTAGAGTGCACATTTGCAATAACTTAATGTCAGTCACCCCTTGTGTACAAAATAGATGCCAGTGTTGTGGAGGTATGCTGAAGAACCATTACATCTTATGTTATTTTGCAGCAGCAGTGGGATTCACATCACATTCGTCACATATTTCTTGACACTGGTGTAGCATTTAAAGCCTCTACCCCTGATTCTCATATAATTTGGTGGAGGTGACTGGATACATTGTAAACTTGACTACTATATACAACAAAACAGTCTTGTCACCAAAGATGTGTTGCCCCTTGCCGTCACAAGGTAGACTATAAAGCGGAATACACTGCACTGGCAGCACAATGGCATAGTGAGTAGAACTGGTACCTCACAGCAGGAGCATATCCAATTTAGTTATTGGCTGGAGTGCTTCTGTGTCAAGTCTTCATGTCCTCTTTTGCTCACGTGGGTTTTACTCGGATGTTCTAGTTTCTTACCACACCCCTAAGACACATGGCAGGTAGATTAGTGAATCTAAATTGTACATAAGTACAGTATCTGTCTGAGTGAAATATCGAAGAAAACCATGTCAGTCTACTTCTGTTCCTCTATCTGGATGGTGGTGACTGCTCACAAGGTCAGTATAAGACCTGAATGTAACCTAACAAGTATGGATATACTGACACATTGCACGGAGTTTTTTTTTTCTGATTGTATAATCAGAGTAATTAGGACACTAACAAGATCAAGACAACCTCTGAGGAATATTCCATGGTGTTAAGTTGATGTTGATTTGGGTCGGGTTGTATCAAACACCTCTGTTATTGTGCGAGTAGCACAGCTAGTTAAAGAGTGTAAATAAAAATGACTCCCACATACTAGTTTTAATAAGGATTACTTAACTGTCAGCTTGTTGGCAGTGAAATGTCAGCTAAATGAACATGGAAAAAGCCTGACAGAGACTGCATGTGTGTAGAATGTGGCTAAATGACCACCCAGTAAGTCCACATATGATCTTAAAATGCAACTTGCATTAAATAAACTTGAAGTAGACTTGGAGGCAAGATGCTTGGAGTTTGATGGCACTGAATAACAGTGGAACCATCAGTATAAAACCATGTAAATGCTGAAAGTGCCACATTATGAAAAGGAATTTGTGACACTTTGCCAAGTGTACATTAATAGTAGGGAAAAGTCATCTCTGGATGTAAAGATTACTATTACATTATTTCTTCAGTATGAAAGTGGGGGATGAATTTCATTATTTTATTTTGCTGTTTGAATGTGTGTGTAATCTGAACCTCCCTGATGAAGGGAAGTGGATGATGTTTTTAATTCCACTGCTCATGGGTAAAACTATGCATGCTATTAGTAACATGTCAGATGCTAAATGCATAGACTATAGTAAAATAAGTTATGTCTTTAAAAATAAAAATTAAACTCAGACCTAAATTTTTAAAGGACATAAAAAAAGAAGATAATGCCACGGACATTTTTTAAAACCTAAACAGTTACTTTCAGAACTGGGTGAGTGGATGTCAAGTAAACACTTTCTAAATGTTGGGAGATGTTATAATTAATGAAGATGCAGTCACTATTTCACTTGAGGACATGAGGATTTGTTTGACAGACCATGAATGTGCCTCAGTTGAAGACATGGATGAAAGGTGTGATCTCTACTTAGTGAGTAGGGTACAGTTCCAAAAGCTGTTTTTACTGAACATCATGGTATAAGGAACTCAAGATGGCAGTCAACGCCATCACATCAGATTGCAGAGACAAAGGCGTAGTCACTAGTCAGTGATTCTAGAACACTCCAATATCTTGAGGTTAAATATTCCCACATTAATATGTAGTGAAATATGACTAAATTGCAGAAATAAGCTTAGGGGACTTATTGGTTTATTACAGGCATACCCAGATGAAGCAAAGCCGAAAAAATGTTAGGTGTGATCAGACAGCAAGAGGATGAAAACATTGTGTTGGTCAAAAGTTGAACTAAGTTTCAAGGCAGTATCTTAAAGTTATTTTAACTGTTGCAAAGAAGGCAAGCTGATACTTATGTGGTAGAGTTGCAAGGCAGAGGCAAAAACACAGATTTTACCATACTAACATGATAAATCTGTTCCATTATAGAGAGTCTTTAGTACTTGATATTTGTAGTCCCTTACACAAGAAATTGGAGGGGTTCTAGTAGAACCTTCTTGATAAAGTTAGGTCTGATACTTCAGTAAATGAGGTCTTACTATTACAACAGTTATACCTTATCTAGAATCTGAAAACCTGGGCAGTGTTACGAGAATTAGGGGATATGTTCACTGCTAAATCAGACAGCACACAGCTTGTGGAGCCCAGTGTTAATACAAGGACCCAAAAGTCAATTAAAGGGACGAGTTAATTAGTAAAGCAAAAAATAATAAGTGGAGATGGAAAAAAGATTTTAAGCTGATGTCATAAATGGACAAAGTATTAAAAAAAGGGAACTATGATGGAATTATGAAACTATACTTTATCCCCAAATTGCATTTCTTGGTGTCTGTCAAAAGCTGGCTTATGGTCTAGAAAGCAGGAGAAATGTCAATCTATATTTATTTTCCTGAATTTAAAAAATGTAAATAAGAAATTCATTAGATATGCAAAACTAGCAAATGTTTTCTTATATAAAGTTGTTAAATGTTGCCATGCTCACTATTTCTCTCACAAGCTGAATTACTTCATAATGGAGTGGGACTGTCTGTACAGTCTAGCTGTTAATTTTAGAAGGAAAGACAAAATCTGTTTTAACAGAATCTACCCTTCATGGAGTGTACTGAACCATAGCTGCTACTCTCTTTTTCTTACCTTTTTATTTGCGGTTGTTATTTGTACTGGGAAATCTAGTGCCCGTGTAGTGCAACAAACTAGAGCTGCTGATGATGATGTCCTTTTGTTGTTTTTTGTCTGAAGTTGTTATTCAGGCTGGTCATCTGTCTAACTTCCATGGAGTGGAATGCACCAAAACTGTTGATATCCTTTTCTACTGATCAGTCTGGACTGTTACTTAGACTTAGGACATTCTAGCTTATAGCATAGGTTAAATCAAATATATCTGGATCATGGACTTGATGGACTGTATTTTCATTGTGAGGCTTTATCTAGTTAAAATAAGCAATTCAAATAAGAGCAACATATGCAATGTGAGTTTTTCTATTTTTAGTCTAACTGTATGAAGCATTTTATTTTCTCTGTGCATTTGCAATGCTTTTTTGTGTGTGTATTTAGGTCTAAAAAAATAAATATTCATTTATACAACTCTGAAAATTGTGGATATTTTATTAATAAAAGGTATCCTCACAATACTGGTGTGACTACTGGTATCCACCTTTTTTGAAGGGAGACTGGTTGGCTCATTAAATGAGTGCTCAGTAACATTCAGAATAAATACAGAAAGGGGTAATGCCATGGGAAGGTATAAATAACCTTCATGAGTAACATTGAGGGACTGTGCATATGAAAAAAAACAGTGTTAAGTTTCTATTAATGCTGATCCGATTCCACTGAACGACACCAGACTCAAACTGAGTAGGGTAAAATGTATTTATTTATTTGACTTTGTTTACTGGGAAAGTCCACCTGGGCAAAGATCCTTTTCAGCAGAGATCCAGGAAGAAAAGCTCCAACAGAGAGGATCCTGAGAAATCTGTTATCATAGCTGTGTTCTTTATCTGGCAGAATAAAGCTTACCTGGCTTTGCCAGCTATCAGTCATACCAAATGCAGTAGTGTATATTTACCATATATTCATAAGCCTCATTCACCTTTTGCATACATATATGATATGCCAGAGGCACAGCTTTAAGCTCAACCCCTACACTTCTCATTATTTTGTGGTAGTGGTGGGATTCAAACCCCATCCATTCATTCCATAGCTGGTGGCAGGATTTAAGGCCTATACGTCTGCTCCTGACAACATTATTATCACTTTTGACTAACACTGTAGTAATATGAGTATTTACTCTACAAACATTATTACAAGTGTCTTTGATAAGGTAGTTGTTGCTCTAATTACATGATCCTATATTTTGTCTGCTGAGAATTTATCTAATGTTGACAAGTATAATATTAGATGTTTGTTTTTATTATGAGGAAATACTATTAAACGATGCAAAAATTATTCCTTGAAATAATCAGGTACACCATTTATGTTTTGGCCAGCAAAATCATCAGTACTGAACATTTGCTGTCGACTGTCATCCATACAAATTTTAAATATTTTTGTGATAGAATATTCTGTAGTTTGTTTGCCAGATGTCAGCAAGATATGCACAGTGCTTCTACCTGTCAAAAATGTCTAGCTATGTTTTTACTAATGATCACTGTTATTTTTTTATTTAAAATATTGAAAAAAATATGTGAAAAATTAGAGCAATTAAAACAGAGGGAGAAGAGAAGGGAAAGTTTAAGGGGAATGAGTGGATATTGTTTTTTTTATTTTTTTGTAGCATAACAGCTACTTATATCATGATCCAAACTGTATCTCATATAGAATTGCTGCCAGAGTAGCCTAGTATTTAAGGCGGCAAATGATTTATTTGATGTAATAACATAATTGCTGAGCTATGTCAGCTGTCTTCAGCTGCATTCCATCTTATCTGACTGCCACTACAACTTAGGGGGTAAAACAGTAGTCAGTAAATAAACTCCATCTTGTCCTTCAGAGTATTTGATTCTTAAAACATCCATGTATGTAGTGTACAATTATTAGGTCTGAGGTAACATGCCTAAAGGGTTTGAGCTGTACTTGAAACCAGTTTTTGCAGGTATTTCCCCAATTAAAAATGAAAAATGTAGGTCATTGTCAAAGGACATGCGCACAGAGTTTCAAGTAGCAAATATTCAAATAATGTTCACTTTTTAAGAGACAGTAACAGCAAGGAAGGAAAAGTTGTGTAAGTAAACTTACAATAAGATGATTAAATAGATCATTGTTGTAGTAAACTAAGCTATATGGGATGTATTCTGCCAAGAATTGCACATTTGGCCAGCTTTAAGACATCTTCCACATACCTGTATGTCCATGGAGGTACAAAAGCATGCTGGTATAAAAACAGATATACAGGTGCCAAAATTCTGAACTTTTGTGCCTCTCATGAAAGGGAGACTAGAGCTTCAAACATACCAACTTATGTGCTAGTAGAAAGGGAGAAAAAGCAGGGTTAAGGAGAACCCCAGCCTGGCATACAGATAGGGTAAAAGGAAAAAACTCTACAAGGTCAAGAAGGGGGGCAGAATGGAAGTGTCAGTATGTGTCAGTGATCTAGTCAAACATCTACTGTTATAGAAAGGTTGCTTTCTCAACAGTATTTTGTTCATCGTTAGATCATTGTTGCAGTAGTTTAAGCTATATGAGAAAATTACTAAAGCTTAGATGGTCAGGTAGCAGGAAGAAAAGTAAGTCTGGGATTCCATGGAAAACAGTTCGAGCAAAACCTGAAGTTGATCTAGAAAAGGAACCACCTTTATAATGTTTAGTAAATGCGTTAAGAATTGACCATGTTGCCACTCCTAGAATACTTCTAGAGTCCACCCTTTTCAAAAAGCTCCAGAAGTAGCCATAGTCCTGGCAGAATGGGCTTTGACCTTGAAAGGAAGGGTCTTTCCATTATAAAAATAACAAAAGTAGATACTATGGAATAATTATTTAGAAATATTCTGCTTTGACATTGGTTGCCCCTTTTTCTTAACTTCATAAGAAATGAACAGTTGAATGGAATTTCTGAAATCCTTTGTCTGATCAATGTAGTACATGAGTTCTCTGTGAACATCTGGAGTATGCAAGATCTTCTGTCTCTTATAGTCTGATTCAGGGAAGAACATAGTGAGATGAGTCAATTGATTTATGTTGAACTCCGATACCACATTTGACATGAAGGAAAGGTTGCTTTTTAAGGATACCCTATCCTTATGAAAGGTGAGGCAAGGGTGAATTACCATAAAAGCTTGCAACTCAGATACTCTCTTATCTGAAGTCAAAACAGTGAGTGACACTGTTTCCATGTCAGGAACTATATATGAGCTTGATCAGCTGGTTTAAAAGGGAAAAGTGCATATTTTACTAGTACAAAGTTAAGATAGTTAAGATCCTGGGGAGGAGGCATCTGCTCTCTAGGTAAATGGATGTGTAGTATCCCTTTCAAAAACTGTTTTACTTGAGATAAGGAATAAACTTTGATATCTAAGGGCAGAGAGGCAGAAATGGCTGAAAATGAATCTTACGAATAAGATAAACCAGGTTTCAGCAATCCACATAGTTACTGGAGAACTCAATGGTCATTGTTCTGTTCATGTCACCAACCAGAAAATCTCTTCCACTTGGCCAAGTAAGATTTTCTGGTAGCGATTTCATTGCCATCTTTAATACTTGCTGCAGGACCTCTGAAAATAGTTGCCTGACAGCGATTAAAAGTCTGTTATCCAGGCTGTCAGATAAATAATTTCTAGGTCTGGGTTTATCAGAGATCCCTTGTCCTGTGTAAATAAGTCCATCCTGTTCAGAAGTCTGAGGTACTGCTCCTTGGCCATTTTCAAGAGAAGAGAGACTGATTACTGTCTCAGCGAAAAGGAAATTGCCATTATTATCTATGGAGTGCTTAAAAGAGCTCTGGTTAGTACAGAAAAGGGGAAGGCATATAGGTACAATCCTGTTCATGGGCAAAAAAGTCATCTTTTCTCCAAGCCTTTCTGCAAATAGTCCTGAAGCTGAATTTTTCAATTGTCTTTTGTTAATAGAGACAAAATGGTCTACTTAGAGAGTTCCATAACGTTGGACAACCTCCTGTAAGAGCCCTATATGCAATTTACATTCAGCAGGGTCAATTCTGGTCTTGTTTAGAGTATCTGCCTCTGCTTTCTGCTCTGACAAAATGTAAGTAGCTCAAAGGAATAGATTGTGCTGATTTGTCAAATCCGAGGCTATTATGGCTAGTTTGAGGGGGGACAAGGTACAACCTGGTTCCCCTTTGTTTGTGGATGTACCACATGTCAGTAGTGTTGTCTGTCGTTACTAAAACAGGTCCTGCAGTCTACAGATGATTTAAGGTTCACAGAACTTTACTAATGTGGCAATTTCTTGAGATTTATGTGTTTTATTTTCTTTTTGTTAAATGATGAAGCCCAAAGATCATATACCTTGATTGCCTTGGATACAACAACCTCAGGCAATGTCTGAGGCATCAGTCTGCAATGGGGCTGAAGGGGGAATTGGAAGACCAGGATTCAGTTTCAGCTGGTGTATCTACCAGCAAAGATCCTTTCTGACAAAGTTCAGTGCAGGGATTTAGAAAGACAGAGGGTGCTGTTGCTGGATCCAGTCTGAGATGAATAACTAAACAAATAAATAACGAACTAAATAAATAAATAAATAAATAAATATCATTATGTGTAATTTAGCGAAAGGATACATTAGAATTATAAAAGCCATGGATCCTAATATCCTGAGGAATTGCTTTGATGTTGTCAGAGTGTGGAGAGTTAAAGTACAGTTGCGTATGTAAACGTACCATAACAGTAGATGTTTAAATGATCACTGCTGCAGTAGCCTAAGCTATATGTGTTATATCCTGCCAAGGGTATAACAGCTGGGCAGCTTCCAAAGCTACAGGGCACCTTCCTTGCACCCAAATCATTAGGCAACTAGAGCTGAGCTGTCTAAATAGACAGGTTTGGACATTGAGCCCTTCAAAGCTTTAATGACAATTGAGACAGGAAGGCTGTGCCCTGAGAGGACCCAGCAAGTAGCAGAAGGAGCAAACATACATCTAAATGTCCACACATTGGTAAAACGACATACAAAAAAACAAACAACTAAGGGAGGTGGAGGGAGTTAGAGGCTACTGCAGCAGTCATCATTTGAACATCTATTGCGATGATAAATTTACTTACACAACTGTACTACATTCATTATATTCATCACTACTGAAGTAGCCATAGCTATATGGGTAAATTACCTTAGCTTATTACATTTTGGAGGTGGAAGGGAAAGGGTCCAGGAGCCCCTGGAGAATGAGTCTAGCAAAGCCTAATCTAGATACAGAGAAGGAATCAAACTAGTAGTGCTTTGTAAAAGTATGTACAGAAGATCAGGTGCTGCTTCTGGAATCCACCCCATTCTGAAAAGCCACAGATGAAGCCAAAGCCCTAGTACAATGAGCCTTGAACCTGCTGGGAATAGTTTTGTTTTGTTGTTGTTTTGTGGTACGAATAACAAAAATCAATAACTTGAAAGAAGCATTTGGAAATAGTGTGCTTTGACACAAGTTGCTCCTCCTTCTTACCTTCATAAGAAATTAACAAATGATCAAGAGATATGAACTATTTTGTTCTGTCGAGATAGTACCCCAGAGTTGTCTGTGAACATTCAAAGTATGGAGTACCATTCTTCCTTATTTGTGGGTTTGACAAAGAAAACAAAAAAACAAGGAGATGGATAGTTTGGCTTAAAGTAAACTAAGATACCACTTTACGGCATAATGTAAAGGTTTAGCTCTCAATGAAACGTTCTCTCTGTGGAAAATGAGAGGGCTGGCTTACCATATAAGCTTGCAACTCAGATACTCTTGCAGGGGTCAGAGGACTCAGTAAAACAGTTTTTCATGTCAAGAACCTCAAATCAGTCTGATGTGCTGGTTCAGACTAAGTAAGTGTTAACTTCTCTAACAAAAAATAAAAATTCCAAGGAGGAGCCACCAAATTTCTTGAAGGTCTCTTATGCAAAACTCCCTTTAAAAACATTTTCACATGAGAATACATTGAAAGATGGGAATCCATGGGCAGGCATGATAAAATGGCCGACAAATGAATTTTGACAAAGAAGTACGAAAGACCATAGGATAGTAATTCACACAGATATTGGAAAACCAGAGAAACACTAGGCCTAAATGGGTGCTGCCTATGTTGTTGGCACCAATAATTAGACCCCTTCCATTTGCTTATATATGACTTTCAAGTAGCAGGCTTCTTTTGCCCCCATTAGTACCTGCTGCACATCCTCAGTAAAGAGGTGCCTAAAGGAAATTAATGCCCGATCATCCATGTAGTTAGTTGATGCTGATTGGGGTTGAGCTGTATCAAACACCCCTGTTCTTTTGTGAGTAGATCCATCTGTGAGGGAGCTTGTGGTAACTGCTGCTGGCCATTTTCAAAAGAAGGCAAAACCATTGTTGAATGGGCCAAAAGGGAATCACTACAATGACCTTGGTGGATTCCTTCTGCATCTTCTGAAGTAACCCAGATATCAGTGGAAATGGTAGAAAAGTACAAAGGAATATTCCTGTCCAAGGAAAGGAAAAAACATATTCTTCCTAGCTTTCTTTCATGGAGTCCTGCAACAGATTTTTTTTCCAGCTGATTGCTCATACAGAAAGCATGTAGGTCTACTTGAGGAACTTCCCACAGAGGGATCAAATCTTGGAAGGCCCCCACCTCCCATCTAGTTTCCATTCACAATAGTATTCCTTTGTCATGCTTAGCTTGTCTAATACATTATTTTGCTCTGAAAGAATGTAGGCTTTGTGTGTTGACGTACCACATGACTATCACGAACACACCACAAACTCTGGATTCTTTACCATAAGTCTCCAAATTGTAATAACTAGGAATACGTAAGAAAATTGTTTATTAAGCGTTCAAAATAAAAATACACTTTTCGTCAAGTACACAGTACCTAACTTCCTCAGATAAATTCGTCATCTGACGTACGGTAAAGAATCCAGTGTTTGTGGTGTGTTCGTGTGAGCAGTTGAGTGGTTTTCGACAGTTTGTACTACATGACTATATTATTGTCTGTAACAACATGAAGATTTCCGGGCGACCAAAGGTGATTCAGAGAGTTGAGCAACTTGATTAGAGCAAGCATCTGTTTTATATTTATGTGCTTGCATGATCCTTGTTGCTACAGATACCTTGCACTTGTATTCCTCCTGACACTGCTCCCCAAACAAAGTACAAAGCATCTGTGGTGACCAACTGCTTTGGATGGGGGAAGTGGCCTAGATTTAGGGATATTTGCTGTCTCCACCAAGTGATTTTATTTCTGACAATCCCAGAACTGTGATTTGAAAAGGTAAACAGTGTTAGTCCTGGGAACAAAGAGACTTCAGATACCATTGTATGTTTCTCAAGTGGAGTCCTGCCAGGGGTATCATGAGAATCATATATGCCATGAGACCCAAAATCCAGACATATCCCCTTGCAAGGACCAACATCTGAGTGGAAAAGCCTTGAAATAGTTCTTGAAATAGCTCTATTTTTTTCCTGAGGAAAAAAGCTTGAAGTTTTGAACTGAAGTGTCTAACAGACACCCCAGGAACACAATTCTGCATGATGGAGTCAAAAAGGCTCACCCAAGAGAGACACCACTGACACTTTGAAAAATACTCTCCAAAGATAAGCAAGTCATCTAAATATGGAAAAATGTAGATATACTGTAGCATGCAATGAGATATAGCTGGAGCTAGACCCTTTGCAAATACACTTGGTGCAGTAGATAGTCAAAAGTGTAAGGCAGAGAATTGACAATGTGATCCAGAAACACAAAACCTTAAGAAACATCTGATGCATGGATGAATAGGGATTTGTTGATAAACATGTTTTAAATCTAGTGTTACTAGAAAACTTAAATAAGGATCAGGTTGTAAACTGACAGCATTTTGAACATGGGTAATATCATAAATTGAACCCAGCCACTGGGGATGCACAAGCCAGTGCATTTATTCGTGCTAGTCCCAAGCCCGGATAAATGGGGAGGGTTGCGTCAGGAAGGGCATCTGGTGTAAAACATTTGCCAAATGAGATATGTGGATAACAATACAGATTTAATTACCAGATCAGTTGAGGCCCAGGTTAACAACGACCGCCACCAGTACTATTAGCCAACAGGGTGCTGGCGGAAATTGGGCTACTGTTGGCCGAAGGAGGAGAAGGAGAAGAAGAGGGGGAAGGCATGCCCAAAGGCAGGAAGAGAGGAGAAAGGTTAGGAGTGTGGTAGTGAGGAAAGGAACTTTGAATATTGGCAATATGACTGGCATATGGAGAGAGCTAGCTGATATGATGGACAGAAGGAAGGTTGGTATATTGTGTTTGCAAGAGACCAGATGGAAGGGGAGTAAGGCTAGGTGTATAAGATGTGGGTTCAAATTGTTTTATCATGGTGTGGATGGGAGGAGAAATGGGGTAGGGGTTATCCTGAAGGAACAGTATGTCAAGAGTGTTTTGGAGGTGAAGAGAGTGTCAGATAGAGTGATGTTTATGAAGCTGGAAATTGATGGTGTAATGATGAATGTTGTTACTGCATATGCTTTAGTGCTATGTTGGGTGTGCGATGGATAAGAAAGAAAAATTTTGGAGTGAGTTGGATGAAGAGGTAATAACTGTACCCAAGGGTGTGAGATTAGTGACTGGAGCAGATTTCAATTGGCATGTTGGTGAAGGGAACAGGAACTGCAGAAAAAGCATTCCTCTACTTTAAAAATTAGAATACATTTTAGCATATGAGCCTGACAATTCAAAATTCTGAAAATCAAAGTTGCAGAAGCCTGTACCTTTCCCCCATACTTATTAATTATTGTACCACTCTTGTCAGAAAGGGAAGGATTATAATTAACTAAATGTTTAGTAGCAGCAGGATAAACTAAACTATAGTTCCTGGGTCAGGTTTAGGAGGAGTGTATAGAAGCCTGAAATACTGTGGATCTTTCTACAATCTATTAGCTTTTTTAATGGCAGCAAGCTGATCATCAGGGAAACAGCAGGTAGTGACACACACATCATCCAATGTTGACACAGAAGGTATGAGCGAAGGTTCTGGAAATTCCATTTATAACAGATCATTGTATTTTCTGAGGGACTGAGAAACCTCAGAGTTCTCCCACTGAAAACACTGTCACATTCCTGAAAACATCCCAGAGAAAGAGAATCTTCCTCAGACAGAATTGATCAATAACCTGAATTAGCCTCTAACCCAGACCTAACAAACTACTCCTGTCAAGGTAAAGTTGAACAAGTGCAGACAAGTTTAGTTTTCTGTTTGCTTTTTTTGACAGTAAAATTGAGGCCGATAGGTTTGTCAGTGGCAGCTGTAGTTTCCCCAAGCATAAGCAAAACATTCTGACAAAACAGGGAAGATTTCCCTACTCCTCCCAACACCTAAAGAGTTTCTCTTCCTTGCCCACTAAGAAGACCCCGATAACTGCAGAGGACATGACTAACCCCAGGTCCATAGTGGCTGTAGAGCAATTTGGGGAAATGATGAATGGTCTGAGGAATCAGCTTTGGCCACAACAGAGTCATTCATTTGTGGTTGAGGTAATTTGCTAGCCTGCTGTGATGGCAAATGCTGTTTGCTTAACTTTTTCTTTTTGTGGCTGGAAGTAGGTCTGACCTTGTCACTAGTAGTTTGTTCCATGGTCAAGCTGAAAATGGTGCCACTTTCCCAGGGAAACTAAGTAACACAAGCTGGTAAAAGCTGAAAGTCCCAAAATGTGACTTTTCAAAATTTGACAGTTAAAACACAATAAAAAAACACTTTAATACACTTTGCCAGCCCCAAAAAAGAAAATATACACAGATTTTGTTTAAAAAAAAATGTTTTAAAATGTTTTTAACAACTTTTAAACTAACAGGAACATGGTGCACTCTCCTTTGAAAGTACAATTAAGTCACAACATAGTCCACCAAGCACAAGCTACTAAATAAAAACAACTTTCCTAACCAGCAAAGTAAATATAAACAATAAGAATTAAAAGTGGAAGTTTTTTTCCCAAGGGGAACTTATCTGTCCAGCAAAGGAATAGCACAATCTGACCATCAATCCTAGAAAGCCTGCAGAGGAGTACTCTTTTATTTGCAGGAAAGCTCTGAAAGGTTTGGCACACTAACCTGTCTTTTTATACAGCTTAAATCAAGCTGCTAATGGTTTGGTCATGCGGAAGTTGCCCTGAAGCTTTGAAAGCTGGCTGGCTGTTTCTTGGCAGGATATAATCCATATAGCTTAGGTTATGGTAGCAATGATCAATACAATGAACATCTGAAGAAATTGCTCTGTAAGAGGTAACTTTTTCCTGAAGCAGGAATGCCATCATTTCTAAAGTGTCTAAGATGTATCCTAAGATAGTTATTCTGTGAAAAGTAATGTAAGATGATGTTTCCAGATTGAGATAAAAGCCTAAGTTGTAAATAGTTTCCTGACGGTTTTGAATAAAGTCAGCAAAAATATGGCAATCATCCAAGTACTGAAAGATTTGGATTCCTTGTAATCTACAAAAAGCAATCAGTTTTACTAGATACTTCCTGTTGTAGGCAAACCAAAGAGTAAAGAAGAGAACTGAAAATGTGAACCAGAAATAGAAAATCTTAAAATAGCATCCAATGTTTCGGTGAATGGGTATATCACAGCATGCATTTTCAGTTACGAAGAAATTTAGAGGAAGGATCTGGGATAAGACAGATTGTAGAGTAAATATTTTGAAAGTTGGAACCTTGACACAAAGATTTAGGAAAGAGACATCCAATACAGGTCTCCAGGTTCCCTCTTCTATGGATGCCAGAAATTTCCTTGAATAGTATCCTTTTCCTTTTAGATCTTCAAGTATATGCTATATTGCTTCCTGGGAAAGGATTGAAGCAATGGTGGGAGGAAAACTGTGGGTTTGATTCTGATAAAGGGACAGAATTCCTAGGATTGGGAGAAGAGAATCCCAATGCCATCTGTACCCATTCTGAATTATTCCTAATACCAAAGAATCTGTTTTAAACTGGGACCACAGAGAAAGATGTGGAAAAAATTCTTTGAAATAAAAATAGATAGCTGCCAGGGTACGGAAATGATGAGGAATTATGGGTAGCATAGTCAGTCATTTCTCTTTGACTGAGACTGGGCTTGATGAGCTCCTCCCTTTTTCTTAGAACTACCCTGCCACTGCCTAAATGTTTTTTTTCCTGACTTTTTTGTGTTAACTTAAATGGTTTTCTATAAAATGGCCCAGGACTGGAAAGGACGTTTCTACTGTATTTTGGTATAGGGAAGTGAACAGTTTGCTTTACCAAATGAATCAGCTTCCTACTTTCAGCAAATACCTTGTTAACATCAGCAGCTGAAGTGCCAAACAAAACCTCTATATCCAGAAGATCATTAAGAATTTCAGATTTGACACCTGTTAAATTTTGAGTCCATAACCATGCATATCTATGAATGGCTGATCAAGTTGCCAGAGTCCTAGATACTGCATCTGTAGCATCATATTAGCATCAGAAGGAGTGTTTGGTAAACTGAGTGACTGAGGAAAGCAAATAAAACAAAGAACATTTAAATTCTGAAATAGGTAAATCAGCAATAGCTTTCTTCATGTCAGCAAAAGATGTCAAAAGACATTTGGATGTATGAGCTGACAAATGACAGTTTTAAATGGTAATACAAAATAGTTGTAAACTTCTGTCAAAGTCTCTGCCATTTTTATCTAGGGAAATGGGTTAGAAGCAGCCAAGAACCAGTGTTGTTTGATAATGAAATTACTGAAGATTCAGTCTTGGGGTCACAGAACACATACCTATGAGGTTGAGGTACCTTACACAGTTTATCTGATTTTCAGGACCAAAAGCTTGGCTATTACAAGAACTACTGGTTGCATTAAAAGTATCCTTAAGTGCTGCTCCAACTGGGGAAAAAAAACACTGGTTTAGGGGTTTCCAGCTGTAACATGTTAGTACCTCTGTTGAGTTTCAAATATATCCCTATACTCTCATTTGAACAAGTCCTTTATCCTTCCAACAGAAAGACAACTCCTCCACAGGAGTATCTGAAGAAATATTTTCTTCAATCTTAGGTTTCCATTTTTCAAATAAAGAGATTTAGGAAATATAATCTAATTTGACCACCTGTCCATCAGAAGCAGATTCTGAATCTGAAGAAGAAAGAGATCTCTTGATTTTTTGAATGAACTCCATCTAAAGAAAAAGTCTGAAGTAACTGAAATGCCTTAAACAAACCTTAGGCAAAACAGAACCATTCCTCTTTTTACTTCCTAGAAGTATGGGTAGAGGGAGTCAAAAGCTGTTTCATGCTCTGAGTCTTCTTCCTTGGAGACTCTGAAGGTAACATCTGCACAGATGTCTGGGCCTCTGTCTGGGTGCCTGGCATTTTGCACCTTGTCACTAACTGACATATGTTAAAAGTCTTCATCCCCTTTCGATCCAATCAATTGTGGTTCATCCTTCTCCATATCAGACATATGTCAATGCCTTGAAGATATGCTAGACTCCAGAGTCTTAGTGGTTTCCCAAAGAACAGCAACAAAGGGTTGGAAATAGCTGACAAACAGATGGAGGCTCCAATATGGCCACAGCAGAGTCATCTGTTAAGAGCGAGGGAAGACAGGATGTTGGCAACAACATCATCAAACCCCAACTTGTGACTTTTCTTGAAGATCAGAAGGGGATAATCCAAGGTACCAGCTCTAGACTCAGTAGAGGGCAGAATAAGGGCTTTTAGCCATTGTTTTTCTACAGAAAGCTTGAGGGAGTAAACTAGATCCTAATGGTCTTAAATTTGAATGGTAAACAAATGGAGCACAACTGGACATTGCGTTCCTCACCTAAACAGAAAAGACAGCTTTTGTGGGAAATTCTACAAGGTATTTGAAATCAGCACAAGCACTTCCTCTTTCTTTCACACATAAGCAAAAAAAAAACCAAAAAAAAAACTAATAGTGCTTTTCATAGAAAAATGGAAGGAAAACCCCAACAGTCCTTATCTGCCATATTTCTCAAAACTAGCTGACTGCCAAACACTGAAGCCACAGTGAAGAATGAGTCTTACTGGTAGTTTCAACAGCAAAAAAAGTTCTGAATTTTGGTGTCTGTATGTCTGCCTTTATACCAGCGTCATACCTCGCAAACTCTAAGAGCAAGAAATCTGGACAAAGCAAAAAATAAAAGTGGGACAAAGGACCAAAAATAGGGACAATTTTTAAATATTACTCTTACAAAGTTAGAAAGTTGATAGAATAACAAGTTTTGCATTAGCATGAATTTTCCGAAAGGCATAAAGTCTGAAACTTAAATGTCTGCCGTTATTTTCTAACTTCAGTCTTTAATGATTTGTTACTAGGCCTGCTGAATCTAGCTTTGTTTATATGCTTGTTGTTTGTTTGCTTGTTATTTCCCTGGAATGCTAATTCCACCTAATACGCGGCTTCTCAGCGCTTCTGTGGATCACTAGTGATATCTGCATTGCTTACTGTACTTATTTCCTTGTTTCACTTGAAAGAAAGTTACTGTTTGTCGTTTTTGCATTTAAGTTACCTGTAACACATTGCACTTAAGTTACCTGGCACTTGCTCACTAAAGCAATTATATAAGTCAGCACTAAAAATTAAAAGCACTACACCCTCACTCCCCACTGGCCCTGGTTTTCAATTATTAAGGAATTCCCAATATTATTCTAGCATGTCCAAAGGTCAGTTGTCAATCTCCTCTTCGGTCCAGCTGGTGAATCTGGGAATCTTGAGGCAATGTTACAACTGCCTCATGTACACAGACAACCCTCTCCTCCTCCCAACAAATTCCAACACATGTGAGAGATGCAACCATATAGCCAAACTGGAGGCTAAGCTCTCTCAACTCAGTACTGGCATAACCAGTCAGGAGGAGAAGGAAACCATACTCACTACAATTCCAGTCTCACATAGACCTACCACAACAGCAGACCAAACACATAATCACACAAAAACATACTCGGAGGCTCTAAATAAAGATCTGACGAAGCAGCAGAGACCTCCAAAGCAGACACCCAAGCAGCCGCTACCCCAAAACAAAACACGGGCAACACATATCTCACAAAGCCAGTGTGCCAAACAGTCACAGCCCTTAAGACTAAACAACACACCTGATACACTTGTAATAGGTGACTCTATTGTCAGGCACACTGATGTCCCGCTCACCAGGCTGAACAAGGAGAGGGTCACGGTGAGCAGCCTGTCTGGCGCTAGGATCCACCACATAACACAAGCACTCAGGTCACTCCAAGGCAAGTACAAATATGACTCAGTAATTGTCCATGCTGGTGTGAATGACCTGAGATGTACCTCCCTGGACTACATGAAAAGAGACATAAAGGAGCTCTCTGAGCATGTAGCCCAGGCCGGTATGACCCTGACCTTGAGTAGCATCTTACCCTCACCAAGAATGATGCCACAATATGAAGACAAGATGATCAATTTCAACAATTGGCTTAAGTACTGGTGTCATTCAAAGGGGATCCAATGCCTGTCAGCTTGGGATGATATGCTCGACAAGCCACGATGCTTCGCTAGGGACGGCTTGCACCTGTCACCCTGGGCTTTCGGATATTGGCAAAGGCTCTTGCTACCCCATAGTGCCTTTTTTAGGCAAGGCTCAAAAGACAAACCCACCTCCATAGGTATCACAAGGGATAGGAAACTAAGAGTAATGCTACTCAATGCCAGAAGTCTAAACCTCAAGATGCACGCACTCGAAACTCTCCTTATCATGGAGAACATCGATATCTGTGCAGTAACAGAAACCTGGTTCAGGGCTCCCGAGAGCACCCCAGCACTACCAGGTTATACCTCATACCATGCTTTTCGGCCCCAAAACTTGGACCGAACCACAAAAGGAAGGTGAGTATCGATATTCATCAAAGATACCCACACCTCCAGGTTGGTGGCAAAGCACGAAGCATCAGAGACTATCTATGTGCAACTAACAGTGGATAAAACTGCCTTCCAGTTTATAGACTGCTACAGACCACCCTCCCAAACCCAGGAACCCCACTCAGCCTTCCTGAGAACACTGGAAAATATGAAGGTCTCTCCAAACACCATTATATTGGGCGACTTCAACTACCCAAACATAGACTGGGAGCATTACTCTAGCTCCAACACCCTAGCCCAAAGGTTCCTAGAATTTATAAACTCAAATGCTATAGAACAACTTGTTACCACTCCCACAAGAGGGGAAAACATACTGGACCTGATCATCACCAACATGGGGACTCTATGCTCCAGACCAGAAGTGTACCCCTCACTGGTAAGATCAGCCCAGACCGCAGAATCCTTTATAAACGCATTCTATGAACACCTTCAGGAATGCATGGATCATGCGATCCCAAATAAAACCAAGACCCAATCCTCCAAAGGCAGACGTCCTGTCTGGTGGATCCCACCCATAAACAAACTATACAATAGAAGGAGGAAGCTACTGAATGATAGAGCAAAATCCCAAAAAGGGAAGGCATCACTGATCAGTATTAGCAAAAAACTACGGGCACACATAAAATTGTCTAAGGCCAGCTTCGAGAGAAAAATTGCACAGGACACTAAGGATAATCACAAGGCTTTCTTTAGTTATGTTAGGAACCTGGGTGGTAATTCCCAGATATGCTCAGAATTAGTCCAAAATGACAAAAAATGCACCGAACCCACAGACATTGCCAACATCCTGGCTGACAGGTTCAGCACAACCCCCCCCTCCCCACCAAAAGGGCAAATATCTATCCCAGCAGAGTGCTGCCCCCCTGACATCTCAGATGCTCAGGTAAGAGCCACCCTCTCCAAAGCAAAAAACACAGCATCAATGGGAACAGATGGTGTCCCGGGCTGTGTCCTACATGAACTCCAAGAAGAGCTAAACCCAAACATAAAACTACTGTTCAATCTCAGCCTTACTACAGGATATGTGCTCAAAGAGTGGCGTACAGCAACAGTGGTCCCTCTCCATAAAGGTGGTGCCTCAACGGATCCTGGAAACTATCGCCCCATAAGCCTGACTAGCTTGGTCTGCAAAGCTATGGAAAGGATCATCATGGACCTCATAAATAAAGATATTGGGGACCTACAAACACTGGATCCTACCCAGTTCGGCTTTGTTAAGGGCAGATCCTGCCTCTTAAACCTGGTTGATTTCTTTGAAACAGTCACCAAGGCCATTGACGAGGGAAGGGTGGTCCACACAGCCTACCTGGCCCTCGCAAAGACTTCGATACAATACCCCACTCAGGCATTATAGATAAGCTCACCAGCTTAAATATAAACCCCTATGTCACTAGATGGATTGCAAACTGGCTCAAGGACAGAACCCACATGGTTAGAATTGCTGGAGCCATGTCAGACTCCAAACCAGTTACAAGTGGTGTCCCACAAGGCTCAGTCCTGGGACCTCTCTTGTTCGGTATATATTTCTCGGAGGTACAGACCAACATGGAAGGACTGTGGCTGACCAAGTTCGCAGATGACTGCAAACTGTGCGCCATAATCGACTCTCCAGTCGACACAAGCATCCTCCAAAAGGGCCTCATAGAAACAGACAACTGGTGCCAGAGCCATGGCCTCACGCTAAATGCCAAAAGTGTATAGTCATCCCCTTTTCAAAAACAAAGTGCCCACAAATTACCACATAGGTGGTAATCCATTAAGTACAGAAGAAGTAATTAGGGACCTGGGGACCCAAGTTGATAGCAATCTCTCATTTGACAACCACGTGGCCAAAGTGGTTAGAAAAACATTTTATATAGCCCACTTAATCATGAAGGGATTCACATCTAGATCAGGGGACGTCATCGTGCCTCTTTACTCATCCCTCATCAGGCCCATAATTGAGTACAATGCCCCTTTTGGGATGTACCTTACCAGACACCTGCAGCAACTGGAAAGACCCCAAAAGTACCTCACCAAGAGGATCAAAGGGCTCAAACAGATGCCATATGCTGCCCGGTTAAAGAAACTCCAGCTCTACTCAGTGGCATACCGCCTGTTCAGAGGCGATCTGTGCCTGACGTATAAAGCCATGTCCAACCCGGAATTAATGGACATGCTGAACCTCAGAAAATCCAAATCCCATCGAGCTACGCTCTCGAGAGACTTGAACCTCAGCACTGAAATAAATAGGACATGCTGGAGGGACAGATTCATAACCCAGAGGTTCCCTTCACTCTGGAATAAAATCCCAGTCCAGGTTAGGCAGAGTCCCTCATTGACTCTCTTCAAGAGGAATCTTGATGAGTGGATGGGAGATCACAGGTTTACCCCGGGTATCACTTCTGTGACACTGTTAGACAGAGGCACAGTATACTAACCTCGAAAAAGGGCATAGCAAAATAAATTTAAAATGGGTGGCGAAAGCCAAACACATTCTGGCTAGGCTTATAAATGCCCTAGGGCAGATAGCCTAGTATGAACCTATGAACCTATGAACTAATTTGCCAGAGAACCACAATTTTATGGAAAACCACCATAAATATGAGGCGAAAATGTGGACATTTTGCAAAAATCTGTACAGTTGAGAGGTAAGAGTCCTAGCATACTCTCTTGCCTGCTTGGACATATGGGTCCCATATAGCTTAGGCTACTATAACAGTGATCCAATGATGATAATTGTTCAAGGTAGCCATTTACAAATGATGCAGACTCAGTTTGAAGGAAAAATGCATTGAAGACATACTAAATGAATATATCTGGGCCAACCACCTATCTTTAAGGAATCGACATTTCACCCCATGTGACCTCAGCTCCTGATTACTCTAATCTCAACAGCCATGTCAACAATTCATAAATGTGGCATCAATGCAAAAACTTATCAGAACTGTTGTTGCTCACAAAGACAGGTAATGAAACTGAAAATAAACAAATGGCTCAGGTCTGATAGTGAGTAACTAACAAAATAAATGAATACAGTAACTATAAGAATGGGAAAAATGAGACATAGCTGATTATATACAATTATCTCTGTAAATATAGAACCTACAGTAAGCAACATTCTCTGTAATGATTTAACAGCTCAGAAGGAGCATTTCATGAATGTGTTTAATAATGTTCCCATCTTTGCAGAGGGTGATTACTTTAGTTACCTCACTTAGATGTTTTTCTTTATTAGCAGCCATAAGTATTGGTACCTTAAGGTGCCACTGTCTATTTTATGTTTAGTTTCAGTTTAATTTTCATTTAGCATACTTGCTAACTAAGCCAAGAAGATTAACCACAAATGTCATGCACATTAAAAAAGTTCAGAGTAGTCAACCTTAAAACTCCATATGATAATAACAACACTAATAATACTAATACACTACTAATACTAAAACTAGTACTACTACTACTACTACTACTACTACTAATAATAATAATAATAATTATTATTATTATTATTATTATTATTATTATAGGGTAGGTGGAATAAGTACACCTTTAGGAAACTGAACCCCCAAGCAGTGGGGCAAATAAAGTTTGACAACATGGAGAGATACCAAAGCTGACAGCCACACCAGTGAAACTACTAAGTAACAGAGAACTGTCAGAACTGAGGATCCGGCCTACACTGTATGAAAACAGGTGACTTTTGAAATAAGGAGGACTTAAGCTATGCGGTACCAAGTACACCAACTCCAGAATGCTACATGTAATCTGAAACCAGGCAAGTAGCCAAGGCAGCTTCTGCAGGACTGGAGTAAAATGCTGTTAAGAAGACAGGCTTCAGAATATTGGTGTGTTATCAAATTTCTGAGCTGTGTTTGTTTTGCTAGGCTACAATGCTAAGTATAACTTTAGCTGTGGTATTCCAAGACTGTGTTATTAGCCAGGTGTGATACACACTGATGGACTGATATGCTTCTGTTAGATTTTTCTTTTAGATTTTAATTACTTCTTTAGTACTAAGGTTGTGGATGTTGCTATCAACTTGTCATTATGTGTTCGCACTTTGTCTTTTGTATGGAAGCTTTGATTTTGCATTTCAGCACAGTGGTCTGTTTTTATGTCATCTCCTTAATTAGAATCGCAACATCTTGAGAACTATTTCATAGGTTCATATGCTATATGGCCCTAGGGCCTATACAAACCTAGCCAAATGAAATTCCCTGGCTTTTGCCACCCAAGAAAATTATTTTCCTGTGCCCCCTGCCGAGCAGAGCCACAGCAGCGATCCCCAGGGAGAATTTTCTATTTCCCATCCATTTGTCAAGATTTCTCTTAAAGAGGGCTAATGAGGAGCTTTGCTTGACATAAATGGAAAGTCTATTCCAGAGCAGGGGAAGTCTCTGGGACAGGAATCTACCCCTCTAGCATTTAGGTCTCTGGAGTGTGTGGCTCGGAGAGATTGAGATTTCTTTAAGTGTAGCATGTCCATCAGGTCTGGGTTAGACATGGCTTTGTACATTAGGCAGAGGTCACCTCAGAGTAGATATGCGACAGAGTAGAGCTGGAATTTTTTGAGACGGTCGGTGTATGGCATCTGTTTGAGGCCGGTAATCCTCTTAGTGAGGTATTTTTGTGGCCTTCCTAGCTGTTGCAGTTGTCTTGTGAGGTACATGCCAACTGGAGCTTTGTACTCTATGATGGGTCTAATAAGGGGATGAATAGAGAGGAATGATGACCTCTCTTTTTCTGGAGGAGAACCCCTTTGTGATTAGGTGTGCCACATAGAAGGATTTCCTGACTACTGTGGTGACATGATTATCAAAGGAGAGACTACTATCCACCTGTGTCCCAAGGTCTCTTATCACACTTTCAGTGTTTAGTAGACTACCACCTATGTGGTAGTTCCTGGGAATGGTATTTTTCCTAAAGGGGATGACAATGCACTTCTTGGCATTGAGCTTTAGGCCATGACTTTGACACCAAGCATCAGTCTCAGTGAGGCCTCTTTGTAGAATGTCCACATCCTTAGGTGAATCGATTATGGCTTCTAGTTTGCAGTCGTTTGTGAATTTCATTAGCCAGAGACCAGCTGTATTAGCCTGGACTTCAGAGAAGTAGATACCAAACAGAAGACCCAAGACCGAACCCTGTGGTACTCCACTTGTCACTGGTCTGAAGTCAGATTTGGAGTTGGCTACTTTCACTATGTGGGTTCTGTCAGTGAGCCAGTTGGCCACCCATCTTAAGACATAGGGATTTATGCCTATTCCAGTAAGTTTATCTATAATACCAGAGTGGGGGATGGTGTTGAAAGCCTTGGCAAGGTCAAGATAGACTGTGTGCACTACCTTACCATCGTCTACGGCTCTAGTGACTGCTTCGAAGAAGTCAATAAGGTTTAGGAGGCATGAGCTACCATTTACAAACCCAAACTGAGTGAGGTCCAGAGTTTGGAGGTTACCTATGTCTTTGTTTGTAAGCTCTAGGATGATGCATTCCATGGCCTTGCAGACCAGGCTCATCAGGCTAATGGGGCAGTAGTTCCCAGGGTCTGTGGTGGCACCCCCTTTGTGGAGTGGGATAACTGTCTCTGTGCGCCAGTCCATAAGCACAAAGCCTGGAGTGAGGCTATGGTTGAACATAGTACTTAGGTGGGGTGCCAGTTCGTTCTGTAGTTTGTGCAGAATGCAGCTTGGGATGTTGTCCAGTCCCATGGATGCTGTGTTCTTGGCTTTGGAGAGTGCAGTCTTCACCTGTGCGGCTGTGATTTCAGGGGCTTTGCAATCATCCGGTATGGGGATGCGCCCTTTGGGGGTGAGGGGGGGTGAAGTTCGCACTGAACCTGTCTGTCAGGATGTTGGCAATATCAGTTGGTTCAGTAAATGTAGTGCCATTGTGCTGTAGTTCAGAGCAGATCTGAGTGCTGCCATTGAGATTCTTGACATAGCTGTAGAAGGCTTTGTGGATGTCTTTAGAATCCAAGGAGATTTTATTTTCGTAACTAGCTTTGGAGAACTTTATGTGGGATCTCAGCTTCTTGCTGAGGTTGACCAGGGAGTTACTGCAGTCATGGGATTTTATTACTTTCTGCAACAGTTTCTTCCTTCTGTTGTAGAACTTGTTTATGGCAGGGGATCACTAGATTGGCTTCTTTTTTCTGGAGGATAGTATCTTGGTTCTGTTAGGGATGGCTTGGTCCATGCATTCATGTATGGGCTTATACAGTGCATTTGCATATGATTCAGCAGTCGTGCCACTATCTTCCATCTGTGTTGGTGTAATGAAGTTTGCCACTTCTGACTTAAGAAGCATGAAGTTGGCTTTGGATAAGTTTTTTACGATGGTTTCATTAATGGAGTGGGGGGCGGGATATGAATGTCTAGGGTGATTAGCTTGTGGTCAGACCTGACCAGCAGGGAGTTGACCTCTGACATGGAGCATCTATTACCCATATTGGTAATGACCAGGTCCAGGATGTTGTTACCCCTGGAAGGTGTATGGACAAGCTGGTCCAGGGTGTTGGAACTGATGAATTCCAGAAAACGTTGGGCAAATGAGTTAGTACATGAGTAGTTTTCCTAGCTGATGGAGGGGTAGTTGAAATCTCCCAAAATTAGGGTATTGGGCTGTACCTTAATATTATCCAGTATATCAAGAAACATGGAGTGGGCATCCTGGGGCATGGTGGGGGATCTGTAACATGCTACAACCTGAATTGCAATCTTGCCCAGTGTTAATTGTACTTGGATAATTTCCGAGGCATTAAGTTGAGCAACTAGCCTGGAGGTGTGGATATCCTTTATGAATATGGACATGCCTCCTTCTTTAGTATTTTGGTCCGGGTTAGGTGGCCAAAAGGTGTGGTACGAATTGTAGCCTGGTAATGCAGGGGTGCTGTCTGGAGCCTTAACCCAAGTCTCTGTCACTGCACAGATGTCAATGTTCTCCATCTTAAGGAGAACCTTGAGTGTGTGCATTTTGAGGTTTAGACATCTAGCATTGAGTAGCATTACCCTTAGATTTCACTTGTTTATGTCTACTATGGTGGTGCATTTGATGTTTGAACCTTGCCTAAAAAAGGCACTGTAGTTGTGGCAAAAGCCCTTGCCAGTATTCAGAATCTCAACGGCAACAGGTGCAGGCCATCTATGGCAAAGCATCATGTCCTGATGAACATGTTGTCCCAGGCAGGCAGATACTGGATCCCCTTGGAATGACACCAGAATCTTAGCCAATTATTGAAGTCAGTCTTTTTGTCCTTGTACTGTGGTATCATTCTGGGTGATGACAGGATGCTACTCAGGGCTAGTGTCATACCTGCCTGGGCCAAGTGGTCAGAGAACTCCTCCATGTCTCTTTTCATGTTGTCCAGGAAGGTACGTTTTAGGTTATTCACTCCAACATGGACAATGACGGAATCATACTTGTACTTGTGGAGTGACCTGAGTGCATGCATTATATGTTGGATCCTGGCATCTGACAGGCAGCTGACAGTAACTTTCTCCTTGTTTAGTCTGGTGAGGGGGACATCAGTGTGCCTGACTATAGAGTCACCAGTGACTAGTGTGCTGGGTACATTGTTTTGCCTTATGGGCTGAGGTTGAGTGGCACAATGATTTTGTGGGCAAGGTGTTGTTCGGGTAGTGTTGGGGGGTGGTGGTTGCTTGCGTTTCAGCTTTGGAGGTGTCTGTTGTTTGGGCAGATTTTTATTGAGAACCTCTGTGAATATAGGTGTGGGTTTTGTCTTACTATGTGTGGGATTGGAAGGTGCAGGTTTTGATGGACTATGTGTTGAGTGCAGTGTGGTGTTAACCTTCTCCTCTTGACTGTCTAGTCCAGTCCTGGATGGAGAGAACTTGGCTTCCATTTTGACTATATAAGTGCTTCTTTCACAGGTTGTAGTGTTGAGTGGTAGGAGGAGAGGGTTGTCAATGTACATGAGGCAATTGCTACATTGCTCCAAGATGCTCAGATTCATCAGGTGGACAGGAGAAAACACTGGGAGCTGACCCTTGGACATGCCTGGTTAGTGCTTATTAATTTAAGTACTGGGAGCTGATTTTCTCTTGATTAGTGAGGAAAGTTGAGTGCTACAGTAATTTGTAGATTATTTAGTGCTTGCAGTGAGATTTGGACAAGTGCAGAACACCAGGAACAGTTTTTAGTGCTAAAACTAGAAGACTGGCTAGTTCAAGGGAACAGAAACAGTTTTGAGTGCTAAAGCTAGAAGACTGGCTAGTTCAAGGGAACAGAAACAGTTTTGAGTGCTAAAACTAGAAGAATGGCTAGTTCAAGGGAACAGAAACAGTTTTGAGTGCTAAAACTAAAAGACTGGCTAGTTCAAGGGAACAGAAACAGTTTTGAGTGCTAAAACTAGAAGACTGGCTAGTTCTAAGGGAAAATCTGAAAAGCAGACTTTCTGGCACCGGGAACAGATTAATTGCAGTTGAACGCCGTTGTGCGTAGCACAAAACAGCACAAACACACAAACACGGGTTTTTAAACAGAAAGATGAAAGGAATAGAAATAGCCCAAAACGGCCAATAAAACTATAGATTCTGAGCTAAAACCACTCCTCCAGGTGACAAATCGGCTGTTTCAAAGCCCATCACTCTCAGTGTTGAACAGAGAAGCTTCCTTCTACCTTAAAAAGGTATGGGCAACACAGAAACTTACAAACAACCCAGAATTCAGCAAAATCTGAAAAACGGACTTTAGTAGCTCTAGAAAGGTGGGAAACGAGTACATTTTTTTTGTTTTTTCAAACGTTAGAGCAGATACAAGAATAAAAACACTTTTAAAGCAGAAAAAAGACAATCACACTTGAGTGTTTAGCCCTTTACAATTAAACATATGAAAAAAACATTTAAAAATTATCAATTGAAGTGCAACAATATACGAATTCAAAAAAACAGTTCAAGTAGCAAAGTTAATAAAAAATGGTCAGAATAATGTGGCTAGTAAAAATAAGCAATAAAAAGCAAAACAGAGGTACTTAATCCATCAAAGTCTCCCTTTTCTCTCTCTGCCACTGTAGGACTCTGCAGGGCACCCAGGCAAGCTCTTGCTGAGGTAATACAAGTGCAAAAAACATGCAAACACTATTTTTTAAACAGAAAGATGAAAGGAGTAGAAATATCCCAAAGCCGCCAATAAAACTACAGATTCTGAGCTGAAACCACTCCTCCGGGTGACAGATAGGCTGTTTCAAAGCTCACCACTCTCACTGATGAACAGAGAAGTTTCCCACTATCTTAGAAAGGTCTGGGCAAAACAGAAACTTACAAACAGCCCAGAGTTCAGCAAAATCTGAAAACTGGACTCTACTAGCTCTAGAAAGGTGGGAAACGAGTACAGAGATAGGATTTTTTTGTCTTTTTTTGTTTAAAGTTAGAGCAGATGCAAGAATAAAAACACTTTTAAAGTAGATAAAAGGCTATCGCACTTGAGTGTCTAGCTCTTTACGATTAAACAGATGCAAAAAACACTTAGAAATGATCAATTAAAGTGCAACAATATAAGAATTAAAAAAAACAGTTAAATAAGTAGCAAAGTTAATACAAAATGGTCTGAATAATGCGGCTAGCAAAAATATGCAATAAAAAGCAAAACAGAGGTACTTAATCCACTCAAAGTCTCCCTTTTCTCTCTCTGCCGCTGTAGGACTCTGCAGGACACCAAGGCAGACAAATGCAAAAACCACGCAGACACGGGTTTTTAAACAGAAAGATTAAAGGAATAGAAATAGCTCAAAACCGCCAATAAATCTACAGATTCTGAGCTGAAACCACTCCTCCAGGCGACAGATAGGCTGTTTCAAAGCTCACCACTCTCAAAGCTCACCAGTCTCACTGATGAACAGAGAAGCTTCCCTCTATCTTAGAAAGGTATGGGCAACACAGAAACTTACAAACAGCCTAGAATTCAGCAAAATCTGAAAACCAGACTCTACTAGCTCTAGAAAGGTAGGAAACAAGTACAGAGATTTTTTTTTTTCAAAAGTTAGAGCAGATACAGGAATAAAAACACTTTTAAAGCAGAAAAAAGGCTATTGCACTTGAGTGTGTAGCCCTTTACAATTAAACAGATGAAAAAAATACTTAAAAATGATCAATTAAAGTGCAACAATATAAGAATTAAAAAAAATAGTTCAAATAAGTAGCAAAGTTAATAAAAAATGGTCGGAATAATGCAGCTAGCAAAAATAAGTAATAAAAAGCAAAACAGAAGATCTTAATCCACTCAAAGTCTCCCTTTTCTCTCTCTCTGCTGCTGTAGGACTCTGAAGGACACCCAGGCAGGCTCTTGCTGAGGTTAAAGCAATTAAAATGATGTGCATGAAGAATGCTACAATTTGTCACTTCATATTTTTTTTATGTATTTATTTTCCTTATCTTTTGTTGACCAGGTTAGTCCCACTAGGCTAATGACCTATTTCAGGTGTGACACAAGATGATATTAATACTACGAGGGGAAATTTGCCCAAGGCTTCGAGTAGCTAGTCTTTTTGATAGGTGCTGTGGGATCTTTTACATCTACCTGAGCAACCACCAACTCATGCAGATGGTGCCTCAGAAGAATGATGTGAGCACTGCCTTTAAAATCTGCTTTTTTTATTTCATGAAAGAAGTAAAAGGGTAATATTTTTCTCACATCCTTGTTTTTTAATCATTGGTGCTACTATTTGAAGTCATACTTTCTATCTGAGCATAAATTTAAAAAGGGACATGAAGAGGAAAACAAAATAAAAAGCATGTTGTATATATTACTGAACATTGAAGATTTTTGGAACATATGGAGAAGTAACATTATCACAAGCCTTACTTGATGTGTATGTGAGGTGCTGAAATAAACACCATTTATAAACAAACATGTTATTGTTCTGGTGCACAAGTTACTATTGCACATAATAGTAGACATTTTACTCTTTATATAACAGCTGCTCATTAGTTCCCATTCCATGAAAGTTAAGCCCACCAAGGATACATTTTTAACATAGCCTTATGCAGGATGTCCTGTACTATAATACAACCTGACAGCAGAACTCCAGACTCAGTTCAGCTATTTCTTTATAATTGCCAATATTCTTTTGCTAAATATGCAGATTGCAGTTTGGGTGGCAAAGATCTCCATTGGGAATTAACTGCTGTTCCACTACACCTCCTCCCGACACACATACTAAAAACAGTAAGCTTTTATGGGAAAAGCTGATTCTTGCAGCTATGGCTCAGAAAGCACAGTGAAGTGCATCAGGTCAAGTTACAGGATGTCTAAGTGCATTCTGGGATAATCAAAAAGTGCTGAAGACAGCAGCTGCAGTCTTGAGTTTGCTGGTACAATAATAAACAAAAGTTATGTAGTTACTATAAAGCTAGATCTGTGTTGTCATCTTCCTTCCATCTCATCTGTTGGATATATTGGGTATATTATTATTACTTACAACCAAATTGCTAGATTTACCTGTAACCTCCCTTACAAATCTCACCACTACCTCCCTCTTAAACAACTACACTGGCTTGAGTTCCCTCAACTACTCCAGCTATCTCAGCTGCAAATGGCCCATTCACTAATTAACAAACCCGCAATCTGTCCCTCTCTGTCCACTCTTATATCACTCTGTGTACCTGCATGTCATCTCCATAGCTCAGAACAATTACTACTCAACACCAACAAGCCAAACAAATCAATAGGCAAATTGCTCTATAAATGCTCAATATCTCATATTTGGAACAAGCTCCCCTGTAATATACGTTCTATCAAATCTACCTCGCTCTTCAAAAAAGAACTAAAAAACTAACTTGCTAATACACCTTCCTATTCTTGCAACCACCCTACCTGACTCCCAACTCAGTCTCCCTTAATCATACCCTGCTTTCCTTTATAAAATATTACAGATAATGTGCAACCTGTCTTCACTCTGCTTAGCAGTCATATGCTTTATTCACATTCTTTTTCCAAAACAGATTAACTTTCTTGCTTCTCTGCTACTTTTCTCTTACTTCCTTATACTTAACTCTCATTTATGCTTTCTCTGTCTCCATTTCTTCCTCAGTATTACTTTTTATTCTCTTATCTGTCTTATCTTATAAGTTCAAAACATATATAGCTCTGGTTTATTTGTTATGTTAATATGAAAACATTGATATTTTTTTATTTTTTGCATAAAAACTTTTATACTCTATCTTCTTCCCCATTTTTGATTTGCTCTTTTGTATATTGCCTGTTGATCTGTCATTTCAGCATGATTATACTTCTTGCATTGTTAATATATTGTATTTTTGTCTTGTTCTGTGTGGAGCTTTTCTTTTCGGGTCTCCAATGAAATGGGTAACTTGACCCAATTCGACTAACCCCAGTCAACAAAAGACAAATAAATAGATAGTAAATAAATATTGAATCTGACCAGATCCAAAGCCGGTAATTTTCAAATTTTGGATCCAAGGTTTAGGTTCTTCCACTCTATCCAAAATTTCCCCTCTGCCTTCACACTTCCTTATATTGAATCTGCCTTCCTATAACAAAAGTGATTCCTATACATATATACATAGAAACATGATCTAAAATGACAATGAAATAATGCCATCACTGCAAGTAAGACAAGCCTCCAGACAGGTATGGTATGCTCAATCAAGAGCCCAAAATGAAAGTGACAATTTGGCAGGGAGATGGTGGGACAGAATGCTGAGATGGATAGAAAACAGCATGGAGCTAGTTATGGTAAGTACATAACTTTCTTATCCATTATTGTTTTTTCTGTCTGCCTCAACTGTTGAGACAAATTCACCAGATACTAAAAACCTGGGAGGTCTAATGGAAGTATATTCTGGAGCATGGTGGATCCAAATAAAGCCTAGGACCTAGACTGCAAGCCCAACTTCCAGTGGTAGATAAACATATGAACAGTGATCCTAGTAGCCGCAGTACAGATATCATCAACAGGGACTTTAGGAAAGAAGGGTGTAGAAGCTATAGCAGCTCTATCAGAATGAGCTTTAGGTTTATCAGGTAAAGACAATCCATTAACTTTTTAAACAAAGAATGCAAAACCGGACAACCAGCTGGATAGATTGACCTTGGAGACACTGACTCCCAATTTTGCTTTGGAAAAGAAATGAAAAGTTGGTTAAATTTTCTGAAATTTTTGGCACAATGTAAATAGAGCAGTAATTGACAATGCACATCTAGTAAATGTAAAGTGTATTATCCTCTGTCTGAGAAATTAGGAACGAAGACTGACAAGGTAATAACCTGACTCAGGACAAAGTCTAAAGTAAACATGAGGAGGAAATAAGGGTTGGTTTGAAAAGAGACCCTATCTTTGATAAATACCAAACAAGGAGGCTCAGAAGACAAAGCCTGAAGTTATGAAATCCTCCTTGCTGAGGTAAATGCAACCAGAAATAGTTTTCCATATACGAAGTGTTGAGTTCCAGCATAGCAACAGGTGCAAATTGAGGCTTCATGAGTGCCTGTAAGAAGACAGTAAAATCTCGAGGTAGGGATGGATCCCTTAATGGAGGTCAAAGGAGAAAGGTAGCCCACAAAAAGGCCACAGATAACTTCAGTGAAGCAACAGAAATGCTGTCCTCTCCTACATGAAAATTTGAATTACCTGTACCTTCATTAGTGGAATAGGTAGAACCTGCCTGACATAAAAATGCCAATAATTCCAAAATAAAAGATAGCATGGATGAAAAGTCATCCAGTACTTTAGAAGAAACCCAAGTGGTAAATCTCTTTCAATTCCTTCTATGCACTTTCTAGTAGAAGGCTTTTAAGATGATGATAAAATATGGAGCACAGAGGAAGAAAGCCTGGAATTTCTGGCCATCATAGGAAATGGAGAAATCAAGCAGTATGGGTGAGGCCTGCCAGATGGATGACAGATCAAGTTGGGAAGAGGTTCCAGTACCAGGGAGGATATACAATGTGAGGCCGGATTCACTTCAGAATCTCAAAATTCCGAAACATCGAATTTCATATGATCGAGACCATATAATCGATGTTTCGGAATACTAAAATTCTGAAAAATAAAAAAAAAAAAAACAACAACATTTTAAATGTTTCTGCAGGGAGGCAAGCCTCACTGCATCCCCCACACCCCTGCTACTTAAATATTCCAACTCTGAGATCACACTACAGCGAGGAAAAGGGAAATCTCACATTCCGCGCTGTATGCAGATCTCCGTTCATAATGTCGGGATTCCGAAAGTTTGATTATATGGTCTCAGCCATATAAAATTCGATCTTTCAGGATTTCGCCATTGTGAAGTGTTTCTGTGAGGCCACAGAAAGGGGAGCATGCCTCTTAACTCTTACATTGAAATAAATCTGGACAAAGCCAAAAACAATGGGGGGACAAAGACCCAAAATAGGGACAGATTTTGAATATTGCGCTTATAAACTTAGAAAGTTGCAAGAATAACAGGGTCTGTGTTAGCATGCATATTCTGACTGATATGAAGTCTTGAAACTTAAATGTTTGTCATTAGTTAATAACTTTAATCATCAGCAATTTGACAGAAAACCATAAATAGACCAAAAATATGGGGCACAAATCTGGACATTCTGAGGAAGTCAGGACATGTGAGATTTATGAAGATAAATCATGTTTGTTGATGCCAAAAGAAATTGAGGAGAATCACCTTTGCCTTGCACCAGATCACTTTCTGAAGGAACTTGGTTATGATGGGAATGGGAGGAAAAACAGACCTGGAAGCCAAGTGTAGACCAGAGCATCTCTAGCTGACTTTTATTCTTGGGGAATCAGGGCTAAGTAGTTGCTGCATTTGGTGACTGGCATGGTATCAAATAGAATGTAGCTGGGCTGGCCCCAGTGACTGAAGATCTTGACAGCCACCAACTGATTGAGAGACCACTCGAGAGGCAGAAAAGTGGACCTACTCAGCTTGTTTGCTAATACATTATATTTCCCAGGGATGTGAATTGCAACCAGAAAACACTGAGAGAAGACTTTGTTCACTGCCAAACCCTGATGGCTGCCTAACACAGGGGATAAGAATGGGTTCCTCCTTGTTTAATGATGTACCAGACCACTGATATTTTCTGTCAGAATTGCAATCATATCCTTGGTGAGGAAATCTTGGAAGGCCTGCAGTGCTAGGAGAACTGCTCTCATCTTCATCTCATTGATTTGAATACTGGCCTCTGTCAACATCTATGTGTCTTGGACAGTGTTCCCTTGAAATGACCCCACCTCAGAAGGAAAGTGTCTGTGGTGACTGTGGCCAGTAGAGAACAGAAGATAAAGTGATTGTCTAGAGAGACTTGAAGAGACTGAATGTTCTGCCTATAGATCTTCATGAGACTGACCGGGAACTGCATGAGTTGGTATGGCATAGACTACTGAACTGACAAGCTCCCACTGTAACACCCTCATGTAAAATCTGGCACAATAAGAGATATGGAGGCTGCCACTGAGCCCAAAAAACATAGAATGGATTACTTCAGGGGTTTTGAGTGAGAAAGAACCACAGAGGTTTGATGACATACAATTGTGATTGCAAGTGATATCCAGGTAGCATCCTATAAATTCTAGCATCTGAACAGGAGTCAGTTTGGATTTTTCCATGTTTACTATAATCTGGTACTTACAAAACCATACCCTCTTACCAGCCTTTTAATTGCAGGTCAGGCTCCTTTGAGCACTGGAAAAGTGGATACTTATGGCAGATAGGGTTTTGCCATGTTGTTCTCTTCTATTAAGCATGTCCTTCACTTAGGGCCCAAAGAGGGTAAACCTGTCAGACGGGGCATTCAAAAAGGATGTCTTGAAGTTCTCCACAAAATCACAGAGATGCATGCAGGCATGTCTGGACAGAGAAATGCCAGGGCCAGCCCTCTAGAAGTGCCATCTGGCACATTAGATAACAGTTGCATGGATGCGTTGGAGATAGACTGAAGGGTAGCTTACTTTGAATCCATGGTCTTGCAGGACTCTCAAAGCAAAGTTCCTGAAAGGGACTTGGGCAGTTCCTTGTTCCAGTCTCTCTGAAATCTTGTTAAGTGAGCTAAGTAGTTAAGCACACGTTATGCGTACATCTCTGAAGCCTAAGTCCACTTTCCATATCTGTCCAAAGCTCTGAGCTCCCTGTTAGATGCATGGGTAGAAGAGCTCTCCTCTGACACTCCTTTTTTGCAGCTGCTGTCACCACAATGACATCTACTCAGGGACCTTTGACCCTGGGGTTTTGCCTCACAGGAAAACCAGTATCGTGCTGGGTTTATGGGGTATGGGTTCCACCATGTCCATCTCCTACATGCCCACTGCAAGACCAGGTTAATAAGTTTATCAGCCAGTAAACCATGTAGGATGTAGACTGGCCAGCTCCAAAGGCCTCAAGAAATACATTTCTGGAAATGTCATCTGGAGTTATTTTACGGAATCCTCCCCTTCCTTGAAACTAAAGAAGTGCTGAAGCGCTGAACCCTGGGATCACATTTGAATAGTACAAGAAGCAAATGAAATTTGAAGAAGTGTACAGGTAGAGGGGAGGAGCATGAGCCTTGGAAAGTCTGAAAGTTGCTGGCTTTGGATCCTGCAAGGTACAATATACAAGATCATATCCAATAGATAATGTGGCAAATTACTCTTGATTGCTTGCATAAACAGCTTAATGGATATTATTACTCATGTTTCAATAGTTAAAATAACTTTGATTTCTGGATATGTAATAATGTACTCTTCAAAAATATTACTGGATTATATTTCTTTGTTTACTTAATTGCTGGTACTCCAGCATTTTTTTTTCTAACCTAAATACTTCTATCTAGTTCTCCTTGCAGTTGCATAACCCATTTTGCCTTTCATCAGTTGGTCTGTTTGCATTTGCACAGTTAAAAAAAAAACTCTGGATGTCTACATTAAAGACAATATTAGACATGATACATTCTGGTCTTTACTGCAACACAGTATCACACTTGCACAGCTGATATAAGGAAACATTTCTTACCATACGTTTCTCCAACGCTCCACATTTGCACTGTACCTTCTGGTTCATCGATGATCTTAAAGCTGAAAGGACCAGCATATGGATCACCATCAAGATCTGTTGCTGTTATGTTAATGCTTTGTGCATCTTCACAGATATTCAATGACGTTTGATCTATTTGTGGGCAGTTATCATTGGCATCCACTACTTGTAAACTAATGGTACCAGTTGCTGTTTTGGGAGGTATATCTAAAATAGCAATGGTTAAATGTGAGAACACTACAGCAAAATATTAAAAGAAGTCTAACATGACTGAAGTACAATGACAAAAGTTAGTGATCGGTACGTGACAGTCATTCATATAACTCTTTCTTACACAGTTCACAGCGATATTAATAACTCTTCTTGAGACAATGAGTACATCAGAACACTAGCTTTATAAGCTGAAAGTATCCTTAGATAATGTTATTTCACTTAAGGAAATAACATTTCTAATTAATACTTAGGAAATCTAGAGACTGGGAGCATGAACAGCAGTAACCCTGCTTACTACTGTTGCAGTTAATAAAGCAAGAGGAACCATGCTGTGAAGGGAAATCAATGACTGAGGATAGAAAAGCAACATTCTGATAGCACCTTCAGTTACAGTATCGGTAGTCGTGACTTAGTTAACAAATCCTGAAGTCTTTAGGACATCGTTTAGTGCTTTTCTATAAGACAGGCCACACTGTGCCACAAACAGCCATCTCATATTGCATTCTAACTTTATTTTATCTCACAGCTAGTTAAACCGGCATGTCTGTGAGAAGGAACATATACTTCCCTTTCTCGTAGGGTGCTAATGCTGTCTTATCTCACTCCTCATGCTTCTTGTCTTCTTCCCTTTTTATGTCATTCCTTGTCTTCCATGCTGCTGGCTTTCGCAATAGCACAGCATTCAGTTTGATTCTCTCCCCTTTTAATAATCTCACCCTTACTTTAATGTTCTTCCCTTTCCCTATATTATGTTTATTTCTTTACTCAAACTGCCTTAGTTTGACCCTTTTCTTATAAACACTCACCCACACACACTGTACTATGGCATTGCTCAGAACTGCCTCACTGTTACTTAAGCAATAACTGACGACGTGGTGTGGTATATTGAAGATTTACCCACGGATGGCAGTAAAGTGGTTTAATCACAAGGGCAAAGCCTGAGTGATTAAATAAAGCCAACTGTGGGTAAATCTTCAATATACCACAACCATGGAGTTGGCTATTGCTATTATGCAATGACATTATTTAAGAAAAAAAAAACTTACTTTTCTTAAATAATGTCTTTGTATAATGGCGCATTACTGTTCTTCTGCTGGTGGTGCTATACTGCTTCTTTGTGTTGATATACTGCGCATGCATATGGGACTTGCGTTCCTACGCATACCCAGTACATCAATGCTTTAAAATGGAAGCAACAGAGAAAAGAAATTCTCCATTGCTCTGTTTTGTTTTTTTTTTAATTAAAAAAAAAAGTTTTGGACACTTTATACCAACGGAAAAAAGTGCGGGAGACCGGACCTTTTTCCGTTGGTATATTGTGGGATTTACAACGGGCATGCTGGCCAATCAGCATGCAAGTTTTGGAATATTAATGGGGGGTGTCATTGTATAATTTGCATTTTTCCCCTCCACTCCTTATATGAGGTGCTTAAGCTCCATAGTTATGCCACTGATTCTCAGCATTAACTTCTGTCTGCTATCATTCAGGAAGGTAAGAAATTAATTGTTTTGTGCAGTTTCTCACCTCACACTACTTTACTGGATTACTGATTCATTCCAGTTTGTTTACTTGTGCTTCAAATACACACAGAGTAATACTTGTATCTAATACTGTCTTACAAGATACTTCAACAAATGACTTGATATTGTTATCTATTCATTTTGCCTTCTGTCTTGAACTGTGCTTATATATGATGCTTAGTCTATATAAATTATTTCATGTATGACAGACATTGGCTGAAGTAGGTCCTCATGGATCAGTATCCTGGTTAACAAAGTTTAAGTAAATAATAAGTAAAGCTTTCATCCATACTATAAAGAAAGATGGAGGTGTGGGCATTGCTGCTCTAAGCAGCCTTATTTATGACTCTAGTGCATAATGACTATTCACATAAAATGCTCCTGAAGTAGTGCTGTATTTACTGGAATGATCATCATGACACCTCATCAGTTTTCTTATAGTACAATGTAATAAGAGAAGTACTCACCTTAGTAAGTTCTGGTAATCACCTCCTGTAGTGATCTATCATATGACATTCTGTCGCACATTATAAAGAACAAAGAGGTCTCAGTGTGAACATCAGGTGTTGTTAGCTTGTTACTAAAGCAAAGTCACTCTGGCAGTTGCAGACTAAGGCCTGTAAATGAACTTTACAGTAATAAAAAATAAAACAGATTGCAGGATTTATAATTTAAGTAAAATTAAACTCCACTCAGCACCCTGAGGAGATGACATGCAGTTGACAGAAAAGGAGTAAGGACACAAGATGGCCGTACAAATACTCTCAAGGTGAACAGACTGCACCTACCATCAACCTTCTGGGTTATGTGGTAATCACTGTGAAACAGCTGTTCAGGACAGTTACACCAGCAAACATTAAAATGCTTTAATGTATGCCCAAGTGAACCTGAAACAGAAATGTACCCGGCGGAGAAGCCGTTCATACTCTTGGAAAGAAAGGCAATACTGGCTTTTGGAAATGTGCTTACCTGTCTATATTTTTATAGACTGATTGCATACTTTGAATGTCTACAGTTCACTTATCATGCTAACAGATCCACTGCAGATGCTATTTCAATGGCACTCCACCTCTCACTTGATCATCTGGAGGGAAGAAACAACTATGTCAGGCTGTTGCTTATTGACTTCAGCTCGGCATTCAATGCATTAGTTTCAATGCAGCTTACTGACAAGCTTGTACATCATGGAGTTAGCAAGCACACGTGCAACTGGATCCTCGACTTCTTGACGAACAGACCTCAGAAAACATGTGCGGGTAACAACACCTCGGGATGCATAATACTCAACACTGGTGTTCATCAGGGTTGTGTGCTAAGGCCTCTGTTGTTCACCATCCTCAAGCATGACTGTTCTACAAAATACAACACCAACCACGTTATTAAGTTTGCAGATGATATTATGGACGTGGGCCTCATCAAATGGGAGGATGAAAGATACAAGGTCTACTCACTGTGGTCTACTCATTGATTGACCTGTGTGCTAAGGACAACCTTGACCTGAATGTCAGTAAAACAAAAGAGATCATTATAGACTTCAGGAAAAGGTCAACACCACACTCATTGCTCATGATAAATGATAAATGATGAAGAGGTGACAAGCATCAAATCTAGAAAGTTTTTGGGAGTGCACATTTCGGAGGATCTCTCTTTGACTGTGAACACTGAACAGTTGGTCAAAAAAGCATACCAACATCTCCACTTTCTCAGAAAGCACAAAAAAGCAAAGCTCCCACCTACTATTTTCAACACATTCTACAGAGGAGCAGTTGAGAGCATTCTCACTAGGAGCTTCACAGTTTGGTTTGGAAACAGTACAATAGCAGAAAGAAAGATGCTACAGAGAGTGGTGCGAGTTGCCAAAAAAATCATGGGCACAAACTTACCATCAGTCCAGGATATCTTTACAGCATGAAGCATTAAATGCATATGGCTGATTTACACAACTGTCTTCAGGTAAGAGATATCAGAGTATCCGCTGCAGGACCACCAGATATTTAATCAGCTTCTACCGAACAGTGTTGAGACTTATAAAACTCTGATACCAGCTAATGATTATTTAGTCAGTAATCATTCACAATATGTAGCTCAGCTGAAAAGTGTGCAAAATCTTTTTTTTTATCCTTTGATGTAGCATTATAATTTCTTATTCATGTGCAATTGCCTGCTGTTTGTCTGGCGCAGCTGAACAAAGGAGAACAATCTTAACATGTGCAATCCTACACTGTCAAGCTGCTATGTACGGTATTCTTCTTATGACTGTCTGGGGGGCTTGTGTGTTTTTGCTGTTATTGTTGGTTTATTTACCCTTCTGTGGGTCTTGTATTGAATATCTTTTTAAATTGAAATGTTATACTGTTCTTGTTATCCTTGCTTCCTATGTACTCTCTGGAGAGTTGATGCTTGGAATTTCAATTAGGCTGCACTTGTGTTATCCTAAATAACAATAAAGTTTACTTTGACTTTTGACTTTGAATTTAACCAGTCTGTATTTTTCATGCAAACATGTCAGCATTGTGCAATATGAGGCTATTTGTTGCAAAGTGCTATTGGTTTCACTATGTGTGTTCATTTGCATGCCACAAAATTCTGGAAATCATGATAGGCAGTACTGTAGTTCTTAACATTATAAATTTGTGCTCAGTCTTTGCCCAGGGCAGGCAATATGTGGCTTGTTCTGTTACAGTGCAATTTAGAAACATGTTGCTAGTAGATTATTATACAAAACGTGTGGTGTCCAGCCGGCATAATATTAAACAAATATGATGTCCTTCATTCAGTGTGATTAAAATTGAATAAATGTGAAATGTTAAGCAGTGGCGCATCTATTGACTGACACAATGAGCATATTTTATTTATTTAAATTTGTTTACCAGGATATTCTGACTGAGTTCAGAAAGCTCGCTTTCAATGAAGTCCAAGGGAAAAAAAACTCCAAAAATGACAACTACAATAATTAGCAAAAATACATGTGGTATAACATGTAATACTCATTATACAGTAATTAACAACAACAAAAATAAATGCAAAAAGCAATTTTACATTAGTAATAATGTACATATCCATACAGTGTGCAACATGAATTTATAATAAAAGATCACATTTAGTGTCATTAATTGTGGTGAAAGTAGAAAACATCAGTTATCACATGCACAAATCTAAGAAGTAAATAATTTTTCAGTGATAGAAATAATCTTAGATGGGAGAGAGTTCCATAATTTAGATATTATTACCAAATACAAGGAGTCTCCATGAATGGTTGCTGGATTGGAGACTGCTAATCTGATTTGGTATAGATGTATCAAGTGATATTTTTATATAAATATTGATTAGATTATTTATTTCTGGTTACTTATTCTTTTTATTTAAGATTATATGAATTAACTTGACCTAACTATATATAATATTTTAAGATGTTAGTACATAACGGTACCCCTAACCAGTCTCTCAGAGGGTTTGTGTTTCAGAATGGGTTTCCACTCAAAATCCACAGCAAAATTAAAAGAAAGCTGAGTATGACAGTGCCAACGTATAAGTATTTTTGGTTATTTTTATTTGTTGTTATTTAATCATCAAAATGTAAACATCGTAAAGATACAATAAAAATAAAATCCCAAAATTGATTGTTTCTTGCAAGAGCTGGTAGGATTTTGTTAAGTTATACTGATTTACAAAGGATAGAGGGCCGATGAGTGCTGTGTGATTTAGACATGTAAAATATTGTGCTTTTATATAAAATACAGAAAATCGTAGAGTTACATTAGCAAGCATCAAGTCAAAAAATCATATTCATTAACTAATCAGGGAACATCGGAGAAAGGAAATGCTTAGAACTGATTGGTTACTTTGCTGAAACTGAAAGTCTTATTGGATAATCCTCTTGGCCGAAGTTGCCACTTAAATCAAGAGAATGTAAGAGGATGTCTGAATGGATGAATACTGTAAAGTAATAATATCATTGGATGACTGAAGACAGATTTGGATAGGTTTATTGAAAAGTGAAAAGCAGATTTAATTGGATGAGGCAATCTGGCCAGAGGGGAGATTTCAGGGGTGTGTTTGAGTCTTCTCTATTGGTCACGCAGGTGGGATGTAAGTTTATTGGATCAAGGCTTTTTACAAACTGCCAGGATATAGTACCACAGGTGCAGGCGGGGACAATGGCCAATAGGTGAAGGGAGGTGACATGTTTGAGGCCAGAGCCAATTCATGGGCCAGGTCTTTTGGTGGGGAAAAAAGTCCACAAGGAGATAAGCTGTCAATCAAGGTCTGGGTGCAGCTGGCAGGAAAATGTATGTAGCAAAAATAGGTGAAGGCCTGGGCCATTAGTGATAGTGTGTTGTTGGTGGGAAGAAGCTGTATCTCTTAGATTGGCTGACCTAAAAGTAGGTGGGGATCTGGGCTGTGGCTGGTATCTAGCCAGAAGGAGCTTGGTGAGGAGGGGATAGCTCCACCCAAGTTTTTGGTTTAGCAATCGTCAACTCCGGAACAGCTGGCAGGAACAATTGTTTTTTGAACCACTGGGAAAAGATTGGGGAGGGGGGTTGTCTACAGCAGCAGGCTGTGAGTGACTGTCTCTGCCAACCATTGTTCGAGTCTGAGCTTTTTGTAGTTCAAGACAGTTGTTTGTGTATAGAGTCAAACAATAGTATGATCTATTTAGAAGCCTACCAGCAAATTTGGCTATTCTTTTGATTATTACTGTTTGTGTAAGTATGATCTTTTACCATTAATTAATATAGTGGATGTGACAATATGAGGTATAGCCAGCTGTCGGTCATCTGGTCATGATAAAACAGATGAAAAATTGCGGGTTCTGTTCAAGCAACTTTATTATGCGCCAACACATCAGGAGTGAGGTTTAGTAACTTTAACTTAGATAAATTTATAAACAAACTGACTATCACACTCATACATGTTCACACTCTGGCTGCACTCTCAAAATGGCACTGAAGCTTGCATGTGCTGTCCTTGGAAATGTTTCTTAAAGGAACAACGCACACACACACGCGCACACACACACTCACACACACACACATACACACACACACTGTTCTACATCCTCCCTCTTTCAGAAATGAGTCATGCATTACCGACGACATTAATTGTCATACAATTGGTACAGAAATAATTCTTTAACATGCAATTATACAGAACTAAATGCATATAGACAATTATGTCCAGGTTGCTGTCTATTTCACACTAGGTCTGAAAATATGACCAAATCATGTGACATCTAGCAACCGGGACTGTCTCTGCTGAATGTTCAACTTTGGTGACATCAGGAACATCATCAGGAATGGAAGTAGGAGATAAAACACATTCTGCAACAGGAACATTGTCTAGATTGCTCTGAGATCTAGAGTCTGTATCACAGGAAAGATGGTGTGATTTTGGTTCTGATACAGGAAGAAGATGTCTGTGATTTCTCCTGTATTCCACACCCTCAGATTCCACAAAGTAGGATCTTGGCACGGCATATATACCTGTTACTTGACCAATCCAGTTGAAACGTTTTGCCGGTTGTATCCTCACCATCTCTCCTTCCTTCAATGGACAAAGAAATCTGCTCAATTTATCATTGCTGGACTTCTGGAAAGAACACTGTCTGAATAGTTGGGCTTAGATTGCTCTGTTGTTTTCAGCTTTCTGCCTCAATAAACTGAAACTGATACGCAAGGTTGTTATGGTTTGCCTAGATAGAAGTCTCTGAGCAGGTGAGCCACGTATATCATCACTGGGTATGTTTCTGAGACTGAGTAAATTCAAAAAGACATCAATATTGTCACGCTTTGACTTCTCTAGTAATTGCTTTGCACTCTGTACTGCATGTTCAGCTAGTCCATTTGACTGTGGATATTCAGGACTATTAGTAACATGTACAAAGTCCCATTCCTTTGCAAATTTCTGAAACAACTGACTGGTAAATTGGGTACCATTGTCAGAGATAAGCTTCTGTGAACTACCATGGATTGAAAAATGATGTTTCAACTTAGTGATAAAAGCAGTGGATGTTAGGTTAGGTAGAAAATCGATCTCAAATCAGTTCTTATAAGAGTCTACCAACACTAAGTAATGCTGATAGTTCCACACAAATATGTCAGTGGCTACTGTTGATCAAGGTAGTTCAGGAACTTGACTTAGCTGAAGTGGCTCATTTTGCAAATGTGGTTTAGTAATATTGCCCAATGAACAAAAAGAAAGTACTTTATCAATGTCTTTTGCTAGAGAAGGCCAAAATACAATTCCTCTTGCTCTTCTTTTGGTAGAATCAGAACCCTGGTGGCCACAATGCAAAATCTGGATATATTCACATTGTAAGGAAGTAGAAACAACAATTTTAGGACCTTTGAAAATAATGCCATCTTCCATCAGCATCTCATTTCTGTAAGGAAAAAAAGGTTTCACTTCAGGCGGTGCACTAGGTTGCTTTGATGGCCATTCAACATTGATGAAGTGGTTGAGCTTTTGCAAAATTGGATCAGTCTTTGTATGATCTCTCAGCTCATCAAGTCTCATGGTAGAAAAATGATGCACTTCCATGACATCAAAGTCAAACTTCTCTGCATCAAGCTGTTCTGCTGTATTCCTGGGTGTTCTGGATAAGGTATCAGCCAGATAAATAAGCCTTCCTTTTGTATAGACCATTTTGAAATGATACTTTTGCAATTTGAGCATCATTCTTTGTAATCTTGCTGGAGTGGAATGCATAGGCTTCTTTAAAATAGTGACTAGAGGTTGATGAGCAGTCTTAATCTGAATAGCTCAACCATAAATATAATCACAAAACATCGAACATGCAAACACAATTGCCAAAAGTTCTTTCTCAATTTGAGCATACTGTATCTCAGTTTGGGTAAGAGTTCTAGATGCATAGGCTACTGGTCTGCCCTCTTGAAGAATAACTGTGCCAAGACCAAATTTTGAAGCAGCATAGGAAACAATTACTGGTTGATTGACATTATAGTATCTTAATTTAGATGGGGTGGCAGTTTTCTTCTTAATAATCTCTAAAATAATCTCTGGTGCTGTTCTAACCAAGTCCATGCAACCGTTTTGTGCATCAACTCTTTCTAAGGCACTGTCAGCTCACTGAAGTCTGGCATAAACTTGCCCTAATAGCTGACCATATCAAGAAAACTTTGCAGAGCTTGAACATTATCCGGTGCTGGCATCTCAAGAATGTCTACTTGCTTGGATGGGTCTGGTCATAAGCTAGTGCTTGTAAATAAGTGACCTACATATGTAACTTCTGGTAGTTGGAATTTGCACTTCAGAGGATTGAGTTTCAAGTTCACTTTATGTGCACTGTCTAGAATTTTCCTGAGGTTTCTGTCATGCTCTGCTTCACCATTTCCTCCAACCAATAAATCATGTACTATTCTGGCACAAGGATAACCTGAAAAAATTTGCTACCTTGCATGCTGAAAGACTTCACTTGCAGAATTTATTCCAAATGGCATCCTGAGGAACCTATATCTTCCAAATGGAGTACTGAATGTAGTCAGTAGTGAAGATTTTCGATCAAGCATCACTTACCAAAATGAACTCTTAGCATCCAAGACAGAAAAAACAGTGGGATTTGGTATCAGGGCTGAGACTTCCTCAACTGTATGCATAGGATGATGAGGTCTCTAATGCTTTGTTCAAATCTCTTGAGTCAATGCATATTCTGATTTTGTCTGAGCCTTTTTTGTGAGATGCTACCATGGATGACACCCATTCAGTAGGTTATGTAACTGGACAAATTAACCTTGCTGCACCATTCTATCCAACTGAGCTTTGACCTTGTTCTGCATAGCTATCAGAACTCTTCTTGCTGGTCTGACCACTGGACTGAACTCTGGGTTTAACTTCATAGAATACACTACTGGAAGTGTTTGCCTAGCTTGTCATTAAAAACATCTGCATATTCTGAGAAAATAGCATCTGTGAAACTGGAACTGGCACATGTGCTTAAATGATGGGCTTGTGTAGTAAAGGAAAGCAGATTCATTCTCAAACTGTCTCTGAGACCCAATAATGACTGCACAGGTCTTTGAACCACATAGAATAGTAAACTGTAACTGTTCTCAGCCAAATAAAATGAAAGCACTACTGAACCTCTGGTTTGAATTTCTTCACCTCCATAAGCAACAAGTTTAACACAAATGGCCACATTAAGTTGCTCACCACCTCTCACTTTAGCAAATGTTTCAGCTGACATAACATTACACTTTGAACCAGTGTCGACTTTGAGCTCTGTGGATTTACCATTGATCAGGACAGTACAAAACACCTCATTCTTTGCCAATACATCTACCGCATTAATCGTTTCACCAATTACTGATAAACCATCTACATAGAAAGTAGACTGCAACCCTATACGATCAGTTTGCTTTTTAAGTGACCCTTCTTTATAACTGAGTGAGGTTTACTTGATTTGCAAAACTTTTAAAATGCTTCCATTTTTTCACTTGTGGCATTGCCAACCAAATGCTAAGCACTTTTCTCTTTTAGAATCATGGTTGGCACCACAATTGTGACAGTTAACAATAAAATTTGACTTAGGTTTTGCTGACTCACCCCTGTACTACACTGAGCATGTCCTTTTTACTGAACTAGTCTTAGAACTTGCTGGAAGACTACAAGTTTTCACATGAAGCTCCACAGGGTCTGTAGCTGACATGTGCTTAGGCCTGTTTCTGCTAGCCACATGCTGCATGCTATCTATATTTGCACTGGAGCCTGCTGAAACCATGCTCTTATCACTTGCAAGCATACTTGTGTGCCTTTCTTTTTTGTTTTTTTTTTGTTAAAAAAAATATTTGTTTTTTGTTTAATAAATAATTCTGTGCCCTTGTAATGCTCCGTTTTATCTTTTTAATAAAAAAAAAATGTTTGTTCAAGTTTTCATTACCTTTAGTTCATTTCTGGTCTCTTTATTCTGTAACCTCATGGATTTGACAAATCTCAATAGCTTTGTTCAGCGTTAAATCACTCTCACAAAACAAAATCTTTTTCATTGCAGCATTATTAATACCACACACAAGTCTGTCCTTTATTAACTCACCCTTTAAATCACCAAACTTGCATGTTTTTGTTTTGTTTCTCAGATCAGAAATATAAGCTGCAAAAGTTTCTCCTGGCTTTTGATCACTTGTGTAAAACAAATGCCTTTCTAATGTAACATTTGTCTGGGGGTTGCACATTTCTCTGAATTTGCATTTCAAGCACTCGGGGTCCTCCTTTGATTCAGGCTGTACAACATTATGATGGTTTTCCCCCTCTCCTTCATATACTGCTGGTGCATACACAAATAAGTGCTCTTTTTCAATGGCCTCTAACCCTGCTAGGTTTAGCAAAATGAATGCCTTGGTACGTGCATCTTTGTCAGAATAAGCTGCTTGTATGAAAATATAATACTCTTGCTCAAATATTCTCCAATTCTCTGCAATATTCTGATCAAATACAAGTGGACCTGGTCTGTGAAATGCCTCTGCCATATTGATACATTCCAGTGAAGCCATTTGCAAATAATCACAAACACACACACACATGTACGTATGCCAGAAATTTAAGCCAGTACTTGTAACTATGCCCAATAGCACACCAAGCCTCTGAGTAACTGAATGTGGCAAAATAAGTCTCTTTGGTAAAAGAACACTCTTGAAATCATTGTACTCAGAGAAATCACCTCTTATCAGTGTAAGAAACATTTCAAAATAACTGCACTATGCAAATAAACTGGGTAGAAGAAGCTCAAAGTAAGAAACATTTCAAAGTAACTGCATTTTGTGAAAGAACAGTACACAGCACACCGCAACTCTTCCAAAAATGGTTGTACTTTATGAAATAACTTTATACAGTGCAAGAAACACTCTGTAATGGCAGCACTTTGTGAATAGACATACCCAGCACAAGAAACATTTTGAAATGGTTGTATTTTGACTGCTCTTCACTAAATAGTTGCATTTTGCATACAATACACTCTTCAGAATAAATGCACAGTAATAAACACACACTGCAAGCACTTTTACACACTTTGAGATACTTTAAATAACTCTAGTTATGCCCTGACTAGCTTCAATGAAGTCAAAATAATACTTTATGCCAAAACACAGTAATTTGCCAAAACCATGCAGTCACCTTACTTTATTTATGCTTAATGTGGTCTTTTTGCCCTTTATTATATTTGTTTTGCCCATTTAATCTCTTTTCATGACCATTATACTTTCCTTGTGCTCATTTTACTCTAAACATGCTCATTTTACTTTTTGCAATTCTGAGGCAATTCTGAACCCTTTATATGCTTTTCTGATAATCGTTTTATCAAATATCTTAACTTCAAACATTTCATTTAATTAATACTTTTTGTGGCTTTTGTTTGCTTAATAAATATTTGTTATTTGTTTGCTTAATAATGCATTCTGTGCCCTTGTAATGCTCCGTTTTATCTTTTTAATAAAAAAAATGTTTGTTCAAGTTTTCATTACCTTTAGTTCATTTCTGGGCTCTTTATTGCACTCAGTTCACTTAATTTACCTTTATTGTTAACTCTGCACCGCGTACCTCTGAAAAACAGTCTATGGAACCCTGGTTCTGATGCCATGTCCCTCGTCTGGTCAGGATAAAACAGATAAACAGTTGTAGGTTCTGTTCAAGCAGCTTTATTATGTACAAATGGAATCACTATGGAATACCAAAATTCCACAATCCAGAGACTCTGTATCTGGAGGACCAGAATTTGGAGATTGCGGAATCTTAAAACTTAAAAAAAAAAAAAAAAAAAAAGTAAAACATACAACATACTCTTCTAATGTGTATGCAGGGGAGCAAGCCCCCCTGCACCCCCCACACCCCCTGCAATGCAAATCTACCAACTCTGAGATCGCACTACAGTGGAGTGAATGGCAAAGTTCCCGTTCTGCACTGTACAGCAATCACCATTCACTATGTTCGAGATTCTACAATCTCGAGATTCTGGTCCTCAGGATTCAGAATTTTGGCATTGTGGAAATTTGGTATTCCATAGTGATCCCATACAAATACATCAACTTAGATAAACTTATAAACAAACTGACTATCACACTCATACATGGCTGCACTTTCAAAATGGCACTGAAGCTTGCACAAGACAAAGACATTGGCAACTTTCAAACACTGGACCCCGCCCAGTTTGGGTTCATGAAGGGATGATCTTGGCTCCTGAACTTGATTGACTCCTTTGAATCAGTCTCCAGTGCTGTGGACGAGGGTAAGATGGTCCACACAGCCTATCTGGACCTTGCCAAGACCTTCGTCCCCATCCCCCACTCTGGAATCATAGATAAACTTACTAAGATGGGCATAAATCCCTACATCACTCAATGGGTTGCCAACTGGCTTACTGACAGAGCCCAGACTGTAAAAGTAGCCAACTCCAAATCCAGCTCCAGACAAGTAACAAGTGGAGTACCTCAGGGTTCAGTCCTGGGGCCGCTCTTGTTTGGCATCTACTTCTCTGAAGTACAGGCCAACACTAAGAGACTCTGGATAACAAAGTTCGCAGATGATTGCAAATTGGGAGCCATTATTGAATCCCCAAATGATGTAGATATTCTATAAAAGGGCCTTACAGAAACAGATGCTTGGTGCCAGAGCCATGGGCTGAAGCTCAATGCCAAGAAATGTATAGTTATCCCCTTTGGGAAAAAACATGTACTTGTGAATTACCACATAGGTGGCAGTACACTAAACACCAAAATTGTGATGAGAGACTTAGGGACACAGGTGGACAGTGGTCTCACCTTCGATAACCACATCACCACAACAGTCAGGAAATCCTTCTATGTGGCACACCTCATCACTAAGAGCTTTTCATCCTGAAAAATGGAGGTCATTGTCCCACTGTACTCATCCCTCATTAGACCCATTATAGAGTACAACACCTTGTTTGGTATGTACCTCACAAGACATCTGCAACAGCTGGAAAGGCCGCAGAAATACCTCATTAAAAGAATCACAGGCCTAAAACAGATGCCCTATGCTGACCATCTAAAAAAATTCCAGCTATACTCTCTGGCATATCGTCTACTCAGAGGCAACCTCTGCTTAACATACAAGGCCATGTCAAACCCTGAGTTGCTGGACATGCTCCAATTAAAGAAATCCCAATCCCTCAGAGCCACACGCTCCAGGGATTTAAACCTTGTCATCACAATGAACAAAACATACTGGAGGAATAGGTGCCTGACTCAGAGACTCCCCATACTCTGGAATAGACTGCCCATACATGTCAAGCAGAGTGCCTCCTTAGCCCTCTTCAAAAGGAACCTTGATGATTGGATGGGAGATAGGAAATTCACCCCAGGGATCATGTCAGTCACCCTGCTAGACAGGGGTCCAGGGAAGTAAATATTGTGGGAAGAAATGTCCAGGGAATTGTTATTGCTAGGCTTGTATAGGCCCTAGGGCCGATAGCCTAGTACCAAACTATGACCCTCTGAACATGTTTGCTATTTATATGCATGTGCTGTCCTTGGAAATGCTTCTTAAAGGTACAACACACACACACTGTTCTACACCAATTATGACAGGAGAAGTAGGGCAGTGAATGTGTAACATATGACAGTATAGCTAGCTTGAGTTTTGTAAAGAATTATATGTCATTTGTATATCAAACTGATTTGTACAGATGCTTGTATTAAAAAAATGTATTTGTAAAACTGCTTGTGTTAAAAATGAAGCAACAGTGTGTCCTGCTAGACAGAAAAGAAATATGCATGTATGTCAGACTATACTACTGTAACTGATTAAATGTATACATTGAAATAGAGGATACAGGAAGAGAAGAGGTTAGGGTCATCCCCAGCTAACTTTTAGAAAAATATCCTGAAATTAAATTACTTAATTTAGGCAATAAAGATTGTATCTTACAGTTCTGATTGCAACCATAGACAAAATGACTGTGAAAACAAGGACAAGGAATCCTGCTGTATTGTCCTTAGCAGTAAAGTAACTGCTACCCTGGAAGGGTGGAAGTGTTGAAATGGTTTTATGGCTTCCAGATGCTATAACACATCTTAGCAAAACTCTGTCTGTGTGTATGGTAACACATATGTGGAAGATTCTGGTTCATTTTCTAGTGAAAGGGGGTAGTATGGGAACCAGATTTCAGATAATCAGTTGTATGTAATGTCATTATGTAATCTAGCACTGAAATGAGGTTTTAATACTAGATGAAACAGAAGTCTCAGAGCAGTCTGTTTTTGAAACCTGATATATAAGGATCACTCACCCACTTCACCTTGCCATGCTTTAGTAAGTAACCAGGAAATAGTAATTATTTAGATCAGTCAGGAAAATATAATGAGATTTGTTAAGTACTGTTTTCTGTATTGGTGTGAATCAATTCATCTGTGTTATTTTAATATTTCCTGTGACTGAAACTATTGTGTTTATTGTAAATAGATATTTAGTATTTTCATGTTCTTTTATTATTTATTATTAAATATATTTAAACTTTTCATTTTGTCTGGTGCTTTAGAGGATATTTTAACCTCTGAGAGTACTTATATTTATTTGGTGACACTGTGGCCACTCCTGAAAGCCTTACTACATTGGTCAAACACTACCATTTGTATTAATATTAATTGTACTCAGTATAATTGGTTACCCTTGTAAGGGCCTTAGAGTAGCTGGTTTTGGAGTATAATCTGGGCAGAGGGTGTGTGTGTGTGTGTGTGTGTGTGTGTGTGTGTGTGTGTGTGTGTGTGTGTGCGTGTGTGTAAATCAAATCTCAAAAAGTGTGTGTGTCAGCTACTTGGAGCAGAGAAACAGAGCACTGGTTTTACAGAGATAGAGAATGGTGGAGGAGTTGGCTTGGGACTTTGCCCTCATGATTAAATCACACCAACTGTGGGTAAATCTTCAATATACCACACCCAGTCATTGGTTATTGCTATAGAGTCTCATACTGGCAAAGCTACTGGGTTTCTGTTGAATTAATGCATACTCTGCAGAGTAAATTAGAATAATATCCACATTCTACACTTATATGTGAAATAAACTGCCAGCTATTAAAAGTAAATGTTCCTTTCATTATTATTATGAATTTCAGCATCTTTATACTTGATGACATGGCATTCAGTTTAAGTGCAGTTTAATCAAAAGTTCAGCTGTTTTTTTCTTTCAAGTTTTTACTGTTCATTGTATTGACGGCAGAATGCTCTGTTATGTACATTATAAGCCTAAACAATGATGTGTAGATGTCACACCCTTTTTGAGTAAAATAATTCTTATTTTGTTTACCTTTTAAAGCCATCTCAAATCATTATTGATTTTATTCTATGCTTTATACTTTGCTAATTATGTTAACCATATTCTCAGTTCATATAATTTTCCTTTCTCTGAATTTTTACTGATCTTTTTCATATAAATATTTAAAAATGTAGTTAGTAAGACTACATAAGTAGTTCTTGGCATAAAAATATTTCTGCACAAAGAATACTTTTCAAATGTAACAACTGAAGAACTGTCAGAAACCGTAGAATAATCTATTTAATTATTTTACTCTCAAATTACAAAACAGGAAATATAAAACCAATAATTAAAGTAATGTAAGCTTTTGCTGCTAAAGACAGCAACAACAGCAAGAGTTATCCTTACCCTTTTCTCTAGGTCTATTTTACAACATTATAAAATTACATTTTCAATTTCCTATTTAAGGAAAGACGATCCTATTTTTCAACAATTATAGACCTGTGACAATTTACCAGGGCTATAAGCAATCTGCCTTCACCAATACTACTATATTCATAAAGGAGAAGGAAGGCTAAATAAGTTTCTTAGAAGTTTTAACAAACTATGCAGTGACAGCTGAACCTGGTTAGGAACAAGATACAATGCCTGGAGAAATTATTTTGAATTTTTGCTTTAAAAAATGACTTCCACAAGTGTACCTCATTGTAGATCTATAAGAAGATATGATAAATGTTATTCAGAGATTCTCAACAGTGAAACATCAGAAATGTTATACTATGAAAAATCCTCTCTTTACATACTGCATCTACTAGAAATCTTCTATTCATACATATTCAAGTAAAGAAGATTTGTGTAAGTAAACATCATAAGAGTACATATTCAAATAATTCATACCTTGATACTTCCAGGAATAGATTTTCCACGGTAAGTATAACAATAGACAATACTGAGGAAAGCCACCTTTAAAATAATTTGTTTTAACATGAGTTGTCCCCTTCTTTGTCATATCATAAGAATTAAACAGCTGATCTGCTTTTCTAAATGACTTAAGTTTTGTCAAGATATGTAAAATATTTTCTCCTTGGTTCTGAGGATCTGGATAGAGCACAGGCAGACCGATGGCTTGATTCAATGTAAGCTGTAAAACAACTGTGTGCATAAATGTGGTATTTGTTCTTAATGTGACCCTATCTCTCTGGAAGACCAAACATAGGTCATCCACCACGAGAGCTTTCAAACAAGATATTGTTCTTGGTGATGTCAGACCAGTAAGAAGCACAGTCTTCCATGTAATTAACCTTAAATCAGTGTGATGAGCTGGTTCAAACAAAGACATAGTTAACTTTTTCTACACAAAGTTAAGATCCCAGAAAGGGGCCACCTCTTTTCTAGGTGGTCTAAGATGTAACCTTCACCATCCCTGAGAAACTGTTTTACCAAAGAGAAGATGGGGAAGGATCTATGGACAGGCATGCTAAAATGGCTGCAAGATGTATCTTGACAGGGAAATAAGAAAGATAAGAGGAAAGTTCAGAATCTGTAGCACATAATCCCTCATTGGGGCCTTAGTTATTGGATAGGTACTAACTAGAAAATATTTTCCTCTTGCCAATATAAGATTTCCTAGTAGCAGGTTTTCTTACTTTAGTACCTGCTGCAGACACTCATGAAAGCAGTACCCAAAAGCAATCAAAACAGAATCATACAGGCAGTTAGATATAGTTGCTTGAAATTGGTGTGTATCAAATTCCCCTTGTCTTGTGTGAGTAGGACCAATCCGAGAGTAAGATTGTGGTAATTGCCCTTGGTTATTTCCAAAAGAAGAGAAACCAGTGTTGCCTTTGCCAGCAGGGAGTCACTACTGTGATTTTTGCAGAGTCCTTTTGAAACTTCACAATTACCCTGTATATCAGTTGAAAGGATGTTAGTACATAATGGAACATTTCTGGCCACAGGAATGAAAATGCATCTGCATTCCAGGCTTGCTTGCAAGGCCTTGAGCAGAATTTATTCAGTTGTCAGTTCTGAAAGAAAGCAGTCAGATCAATTTGATGTAGTCCCCACAACTAGATCAGTTCCCAGAGGACCCTGTCATTCAATTTCCATTTCTGAGGGTCTGTCTTGGTCCTACCCAGCTTGTCTGGTACTACAATTTGCTCTGATAGAATGCAAGATATTTAGAAGGTTTAGGAATGATGTAGCGATACCTCCCAAGCCATTACAGAGGGTGCAACCTAATGCCCTCCTGGTTGTTTATGTACCACATCACTCTGTTGTCTGTAGTCTCCTAAAAAGGTCCTGGGGACCATAGATGATGAAGACATTTTAAGGCATGGATCACAGCCAACATCTATGTGGCATTTATGTGCTTTGGTCTGTCTCAAGGAGTTCCACAAGCCTTGAACATTTACCCCATAGATGCTGCTTCCTAAGCAAAATCTGAGGTGTCTGTAGTTACAGATTGATTTATGATCTGAGGAGGACAAAGGAGACCTGGATTTAGAGCCATTTGCTGCCTTCACCAGTGCAATTCCCTTTTGACAAAGCCCAAAATTGGAATCTGAAATTCCAGAGTATGAAGGTGTTGGGTCTATGTGTTTCTTTATAAAACACTGATTTTTCTCATGTGTAAGCCAATGAGAAGGATCATGAGAACCACTTCAAAAACGAAATACTATAACCAGAAGATTTGGTTCGGTTGCAATAAAGGCTGTCTTCCACAATTATATATATTTTTTAGAAATATATATATATTTATAGCTTACATTTAAATTTATTTATATATTTAAACTGGGGTTTGAAAGTATTTCATTATTATATACAATACCTTGTAGGTTTACCGGTATTGTTTAATGCTGATTATTAGAATTGTTTTTTAGGGTACTTTCCTGATGATGCTTTTTGACAATGTTCCTTTGATTGTGTTCTTGACTAGCTGCACAAAGGCAAAAGTCAATTTCCTATATTGTATTCTTTTAGGTTCTATGTCTTAACATTTCCTGTTCTTTGATAGGTGTAAGGGGAGTATGTATCTTTAATACCTTTTACAACTTGTCAGAAGGATTTGTATGGCCAGCCAATGACTTTTTCACTTTTTATTGTTATGTCATTATTATTTAATTGATATTAATGTGTGTTTTTTATATAAAAGGAATGGTTTGAGCAAAGTTAATTGATTCTGATGAGGTCTCCGGTGGGAGACGAAAGCGCTAAATCTATTCTTTACATTGTCCATTGTTACTAATACATTTTTATGTTGGAGCTATTGGATGTGATTATTACTGAAACGAACAATTAATTGTGGAAGACAGCCTTTATTGCAACCGAACCAAAAGGATCATGCGAATCTTAAAAACCATGAACCCTAGAATCCTGAGATATTCTCTTGCTGAAGTCTGAGATTGATTAGAGAAACTTGGTAAGCTTACAAGTAAAAATCTTCATTCTCTTGTGTAAAAGAATCCTTTTGCTTTTTGGTGAAAGGTTTCTAGAAAGCAACCCAGAAACACAGACCTGTGTGATGGAGTCAAGGAGGTTTTTTTTGTACATTTATCTAGAATCTCAGATTAGTAAGAACAGGTGGAACTCATGTTAAGGACTGTTGACATCTGGAAAAAGACTCTAATCTAAATAAGGAAATACATGAATGTCATGGACCCTATAGTGAGCTATCACTGGAGCTAAACACTTAGTAAACACCCTTGGAGCTGTGGATAACCCAGGTACAGTAAATCTAAGAAACTTCCTAAAGCCTGTGGCTATGGAGATGTGACAGTAAGCATTGTTTGGATCTAGTGTTAACATGAAATGCAAGGGATGAATGAGACCTATACTCCGAAGGGTCAGTTTCAGTATTTTGAATTTTAGTGCTTTCACATACAGATTGAGAAAGATATACAACAGGATATACACCATGAGAGCTCTTACTACGGAACCAAAAACATTCTAGGAACAAAGTATTTGCCCCTTTGATCTGAAAGAACTGATTCTTTGACTGCTAGGAATAGTAAGTGCTGAAGCACCTAATGAAAAAGAAAAACACTCTATATGGTTCAGAGGATGGGGATGAATTCCCCTGAAAGGAGGTAGTTGTATTCATAGCCGGTTTTAGGCACCACCAACCACAGCAAGTTATCTTATCCTGATATTTTGTCACATCTGTAAAACCAGCAAAAGCTAGTGCAGCAGTCTTGCATACTTAATAAACTATGAGGCTAACTCTTATTTATATCTTAAAATTCAAAGATATTTCTGGTTGTAGTAACGGTGTTTTGTCAAGTAACAGGCATCAGAATGCCATTAAATATTTTACTACTGACATAGTGCTCCTGGCTTAGTTAAACCCTGCTGGACATTTGCTCCACTAAAACTAACTACATAGCCAGCTTTTAGTCCCTGCAAAACCATGGCTGCAGGGGCCCCTTAATCATCTTTGTCTGTGTGGGGCCCCACAAAGCTGCTGCTGATTGGGGAAAATGAGGAATGAAAAATGCATTAATTTCCTAATTATCCTCTTTAACATGAACAGGGCTGTGATATGACCCTGTTAGGATGAAGATGATAATGAACATGAACAATATAAGCACTAGAGGGATCAGCAGCCCAGAGTGACTTACCTCAGTGCAAACTTTGGATTTTAAGAAGAGCTGATGCTTCCGATCATCAGGGATAGTTTCTCTTCAGGTAGTTTTATAACTAATACCAGAACACCTGATTCTATAACTCAATTTCTTTGCTTAAGAATTCAGTACAATCCCAAAAATAATAGAATAAATGCTCAGAATCATAAATATGTTTAAATATTTCTCTAATTCACTTATAAAGTTACTAGAATAACATATTTTGCATCAACATCTATTTTTGGACAATAAGTATAAAACTCAGATGTCTGGATTAATTGACTGTTTGTAATCCTGAATGATTTACCAGCAAATCAGACTTTTTACGAAGGATAAAGCAAAAGTATGAACAAAATCAGGGAAGGTCTGTGAAAGTAGGGACAGTGACAAGTATGCATTACTCCTCAATGGGATAAATCTTACTGCTTCTGCTGTTTGATGACTGCTAAACAGCAGTGACTAATCTGGTGTGGCAGTACCAATGTTGCACAAGGCAATAACTAGTACTGCTGTGGCTTATGCATGCATGTTGTGTGTGTGTGTGTGTGTGTGTGTGTGTGTGTGTGTGTGTGTGTGTGTGTGTGTGTGTGTGTGTGTGTGTAAAAACATCAATGATTTTTATCTGTGTATGCACCCAATAATGCCAGGACACAGTCATTATTCTTCTGTGTATCAGTAAAAATGTACCTAACAAGTAATTATATTTCGAAGTAAGACACAGACATATATCATTCAGACACTTGGATATTGGATGATATTGGAGTTGCCCCACTCCCCCACTCACCTAAATGGATAATGGGATGGGGGGACTCCTTTATCATCCTTGACTGGGGGGGGCCCAACCAAAGCTGTTGTTGCTTGAAAAAAAATATCAATTTTCTGAATACGCTGTTTAACCTGAATGGTGCTGAGATATGACCCTTTAGGATAAAGCTAATAATAGCCTCTGTTTACAACCACACCCATTCTAAAACCAGCCCTGCTCAAATGTGTGTGTGTACATAAAGCTGGGCTAGAGATTGTGTGGATATTATCTTTAATTTTCATCACAGTCAAACCTTAGAGGTGTGCACATGAAGTCATTATAGCTTGTGTCTGAGCTGAGGGCAGTGTTTCTCACAGACCTCAGAGGTATACAAAGAAGGTTACTATAGCTTGTGTAAGAGAGGTGTACTGTCCAGGAGCAACAAACTTGAATATTACTGAAATCATTTTCACAATCACATACTAGGCACATATACATGCGGCTACCTTTGACGGCTGGGGTGAAGAACATGCTATGTATATGTATATCATCAGTCACTTGAAATATATGACAAAGGCAATTTAAATCTCTGCTTTTATCCCAGTCTAACACCAGAGGGATGCATAGGCAGTGACTTGTCTTTATTAGAGAGTTAGGGAGGTAGGCAGTATTTCCAGATAAGACTTAAATATTCTCACAACTACTGGCTTGTTAGTTTACTGTAAGCTACAATTTTGTCAGCTTTGAAAATTAAGCCTTGGGCACAAATTATGCCTTGAAAAAATAAGACTGAAATTTATTTAGGCAACCATTGGAGTAAAATGTTAAAAATGCTCTAAAATGCATCCCAGACCATCTGTAAACCTGTGGCTTCTTGGGCCCTGACTTGAGTTATTTTCTAAATGGTTATTACTGGGCTGTCTTGTTCAGGAAAGGTGTGTTGAAGGATGCAAGGAAAACTAAAGCTGAACCACAACAGTGAATTTCTTTCCTTAATCATAATTTCTGTTCAAGCTATTATTGGACGAAAAGGTTGTGTAAAATGCACTTCAGAGCATATAGAAAGTTATGGCTTCTTGAAAAGCTTAGAGTAAGGCAAAATGTGAGATAAGGAAGAAAAAGGTAACATGGATGGTATGGGGAGCCCAAAAGGAGAAGGACTCAGAGGAGAGGACTGGGGTGTGTGTGTGTGTGGGGGGTGAAATGTAGGCCCAGTCATCATTTCACTTTAAGTCCAGACCTGTACATAGACTTGTTGCAATGTATCACTGTTGCAACTAAGTGCCAGTAACTCTAACTGCCCCTTTGTTAGACAGCTCAACATAGTGATAGTGTGATACATAGGCCTGTTGTAATGTAAAAGCTTGTAGCTGCAGGTCTGTCTGTGGATACTGCTCCTAAAAGTTTGCAGCATGAAATAAAAGGTTGCTTAGGATGGATGGCATTGTTAGGATGATGCTTATACTGGAAGTGCCTAGGGGGCCCCCAACTTGACATTTGCTGGGGGCCCCCAAAATGCTAACACCGGCCCTGGTTGTATTGAGTGCCAACTGTCCCCACCCGAAAACAACCTTTAACACTGAAAACTCTGAAACAACTTGCTCTCAAACAGGAATGTAAAGAGCTAATTTTTGGGACAGATTTGGAGTGATAGGGCAGGTGATGTAGGGAAGGCGGATAGAATTATATCATAGTCATTCTAAGGGATTAGACTGTCCCTTTCTTTGGAAAGGATCCTTGTTTCTTGTTTTTCCCCTTCTGCCATCTCTTTTTTTGTTCCAAGTTTGTCTTGAGGTGGCAGGATTGCTTGTTCTGATATTTAAATGGAAAATATGATTTGGAAGATTTACAATGGGGACTTGAAAAATCTAAGACAATCCATGAATTAATTTCCCTCTTTCATTAAATTATTTGAGGACCTGAATAGTACACAGGCCAAACAAAACTCCTGATCTAAAGCAGAATTCAAAGTTTCAGACTTTACTTCATCATCAAATATTTGGTTAAGCACCCTGGGATATTTCCTCAAAACAGTAGCAGTAGTAGTAGCCCAAGACACAGTAGCTGCACATTCATAAACACTCTTCAGAGCATGTTTAGATACTTGAGAAAGATTAGAAACAATAGGATTCAGAACGGAGTTACATTCTGAAGGAAGTATGCCTGAGTATTCTCAAAAACTGTCTGTACAACATAAAAAGTTCTCCACATATTTGTCTGGTAGTTAAGAATTCTGTAAGCCAAAGTGGAAGAAGAGAAAATTCTCTCATCAAGTTAGTCCAATACCATACCTTCTTTATCCATATGTGAAGGATTTACCTACAGTCTTGTATCTAGCTGGTAAAGAGGTGGAAATAGCAGCTGAGTCTAATCCAAGACATGAAAAAAGTGTTAATTTAAGGTACTTTATATAATCTATCTGCCTTTTGGGGACCAAAGGTTGAGAATCAGGATTATTACAGGCAGCACTAAACACACCCACCAAGGCTGGTAAATTAGGATGAATAGAAGTCAAATGAGGTATATGTACTTGCAACATATCATAATATTGCCTTAGTTTAGGGGGAACATATACTTGTTCCCAAAAAACACCTCATTCATCTTGAACATAGTTTGTGAAAAGGAAAATTCCTCCAAAGGAAGTAGAGAGAACAGAGTTTCCTCAGAATTAGAGGTATGGACATGGGAATTTGCAAGAAAAGAAGCCCTGTCTCAGTCTATTTTAGAATCCACTGACAGAGTTGCCTCAGAAATTTCTTTACTAATATTGCCCCCTGGTGAGGATTTCAGAGCACCAAGATTAACAGCCTGCAATAATTGCCTAGCTAAGACAAGAAAATCATCTTTATGAACAGACACCCTATCTTCAGATGAACAATGATTACTCCTTTGTTTTTTCTTTGCAGGTAACATCATAGAAGAAGACTGTATAGGGCATGACACTTCAGTCCTGTAAAAAGGTCTCTTCTCCTGGTTATCCTGAGTCATGTTTCCTGGAGTATCTCTCAGACCCAAAGAAGATGGTATTGCCATGCTCAAATCAGCCACTGGAAGAACCAAAAAGGACATGACATAACCCTTTTCAGTGGTGGCTTAAAGGACTACACCAGAGGAGCACAGAGAAGCAAGTTAGTAGTCTGAAGAACAAGAGAGACCATGAAAGGGTTCACTCACTAATGGCTCTAGTACAACCTGAGCCAGTAGAGGTAGGAATGGCTCTCTATTTTATGTTGCCTCTTCTGTTTAGATACAATGGGGGATTAGCAGCACTGGAGTAAGTATGCATGCTGTCTTCAAGGAACAGGTCTGAATGCCAGTAAGCAGTGCTAGAATGAGTCCATTGGTAGGTAAGTCATAACAGTGTTCACAAGCAGTACTCACACACGTAAACCTCTCCACACAGTCCCCTTTCTGTAAAAACATAAGAAAAACACAGAAAATGCTGTCAAAAATGAAGCACTTTCCCCCAAAGCACACTGACAACAAAAATCAGGTATGTTGTCACAAAGTATATACAATCACTAAAAACCTTCATAACATTTTCTGCCCAGTAAAAGTACTTACTGATCTGTCAATTACACAAATACTTTAAAAGTTTTTACAAGAAGTGCACATTTTCCACAAAAAAATCACACATAAAATACAAAAATAAGCATAAAGCTTAAAACAGCAGTCCCTGACATGAATCATTCAATATTTTGAAAAAATACTGAGTTTCTGAAACAAACTAAAACAATGAGTAAAAAGGTCACACAGAAAAAACAATCAGTTAAAAATACAAAAAGAAAAATCTAGCAAAGCTAGACTTTCCTTTGCGTGATTCCTTAAACCTCTTATATTAGAGGCGGCATGGGATATATGCAAATTACCCTATAAGGACATCAGGTGTTTCAGCTAAATGACAATTCTGAATGTTTATGACTTTTTATTTTAAGTCTATTTATGGACAAATTCAGGCCAATAAAGTGAAACCCCACTAGCGCTGTGCTAGTGGGGTTTGGCTTTATTGTCCTGGATTTGTCCCATAATAGACTTAAAAGAAAAAGTTATGTACATTCAGAATTGCCATTTAGCTGAAACACCTGGGTTTTTGAAACAAGAAATGTCACTTTTAGTCATTAAATAAAATATATCGATATTTTCTTAAAAACACAATAATTTCTGTCTGGAAGGGTTTCTATCTAAGGATCCCTCTAACAGAAATAAAGCTTGAAGTCAATTGCTGCTCCTTTGAAGTTTCACAGCTGCTTATTCTCAAGGTGGCAAGAAAGTATTGAAGATTTATATACACTGACTGCTTATTTCTCTCCATAGGACTAACAAATCAGTGGTCACAGAGTAGGTATGGGAGGGTGCTGTAACTCTGTAAAGCTGGCCGGTTGTAGTCTGAATAGGTTAATACCAATATAGCCAAAAGTCTACTGCAGAGATGAGAATGATGAGCATCATGCTTTACTTATCTCTCATCTTTCCCCACTTTTTGAGGACACTTTTTGGGGGGAACAGCAATTCTCCCTTCTTACAAAGAGACAGTTGTATGGCACTGTCATTTCTGAGAAAACCAAGGAACATAGTTGCTACTGTGTGCAGTAATTACTGATTTTTTATATCGGAAGAAGGTACTGAGTTATGCATATTAACAGTATAAAACTCAAAAAGTAAAAATAAATTTGTATGCAAACCAGAAACAAACATGTCATTAACTGAATAAAGCAGCTAAGAAATGGAGAAATTAAAAAAATGTGCATCATCACCCTGACATTCTGTAAACATTTCTTTCAACATGCTACCCATTTTGAAAATTGTATGATGATACAGTGCTACAGTGACTCCAGATGGTAGTAGGCTATTTGCTTTATTCTTGCTGAAGTTAAAATGACTTTTTATGGGCTGCTGTAAAAAAAACAGATGCAGCAGAGCCTTTATTATTTTGCTGTTCTTTTAGACTAGCAATGTGTTCTAATATCAGTAAATCAGTCCTGACTAAAAATACAGTATTGAAATTAATTTCTGAATGCTGATACTGCACTAGACCACACATGGAGTCTGAAGTGTTTTGGCTCTGACCACATATGCAGTATTATCATTCTGAAACTGAATGCTGGTACTGAAAATTGCACCCTTTCCATCTTGCAACCTGGAAAGCTGACCCTTTTGCCCCATCCTAGCCATTGCTCTGGTCTTGCTACCCATTCTCACTTACTAGTCCCCATTTTTTATCTTGCTAGGATCTTGTATATAGTGAATAAGATCACTTACTAGGTTGTTGTGCAGTGAGTGAAGTCCATGCATATGAATTGGTGGAACAGTGTAGTGGCTTTTGACTGACACTAGAGATATATAGACCAGAGACTAGGGTGGCTGGGTGGCGGCTTGACTAGCAGATCCTTCTTTGTCTTCAGTCCATACTGGAATTTAGAAATAAATATGGTACTGCATCTGCAGTCAGATCTGAATTGCTGTAGCACTCTGTGCGTGTGTGGCATAAATTGTAACAACTATTTGCTACAGTTTAAGAAGAGAAAAGAGTTTTTTTTTATCCTTGATTCCAGTGCCAGATTTGGGGGTGGCACTGGGCGCAAAAATAGCTATCTGTACTTCTGACACAGGCACACAGACAGAGAATCATACATGCGTACACACACACACACACACACACACACACACACACACACACACACACACACACACACACACACAGAATAAAAGCTGTGGTATGCATCAGAGATAGCAGTTCCTCAGATGGCATTAGGCATCTTGCAGGTTGTAGGTGTTGCAAATGTGTGTACAGGCAAGTATACCTTTGGCTGTACTAACCTGTGTATGGCCTGTGTAATAGTAGACATTTTAATGCATCTCTTTGCATGTGCGTGTTGACCTATGTGTGTGCATGCATATGTGTGTGCATGTGTGTGTGTGTGTGTGTGTGTGTGTGTGTGTGTGTGTGTGTGTGTGTGTGTGTGCTCACTAACATCTGTGTGCTGGTATACTTCAGTGACTGTAACGTAACACAGTGATATTCATGTCTCCCTTGCTAGTTGTTTTCTCTCTTGTAAATTGCATTAGCATTACTATTCTTGATAAGTTGTTTATCTGTGTAGGTTCCATGCATGTTTAGCATGTATGACACCCACTTAAATAGTGTGTGCCATAATAGTGCAGTCCTGGTAATACGATGTCTGTCAATCACACGTGGGCTTTTTAATTTAATTTTTCTCATGCATAGTGTGTACCAAGTCTATGAATTCTGTCTGCATACATTACTGAATCACAGAATGAAAAAAATACTTAAAATACTGGAAATACAAATGTACATGCACTGCATTGTATTTTTTGAATATCATTTTCCGTGAGCCTTCAGTAGGAGTTAAAATGTTACACTGAATTATTTTTTTTTTTACCTGTGCTTATAGCCACTATTGTGGTATTATATGTTCCATTGACTACGTATGGTGACTCCCGATCTGGATATTTCCGAAGTTTAATAGCAGCAGTACTAGGGTCTATGTCTATCCAGTTGTCTGGGTCATACAGCTTTGCATATCTGTTTAAAAGATAAAATACTCATAAACAAGCTGAAAGGTTAGGTGGTACTAGTAAATAATCTGCATAAATAAAAATAAAAATATGGTACTAGAAACGCCCATTGGCAGTGTAGGGGAAATTATTTAAAGAAACCAGACAAAAATATTAAGCGCTTTCATCTCATTCAAAAGAGACAAACTGTTAAATATTGAACATTTAAATACCTTCATCAATTAATAACATATCTATCACATGGCTACAAACAACTGAGTTTTAAAGCCACGACCACAAACAATGAAAATGGGTATAATATTAGTATGTTTAAAATAATTCCCTGTGTATAATATAAAATAAACTGAACGTGTATCCTACTAGATACCATAGCACGCAATGCATTATATCTCATTTGCTCTCTCATATAAAAAGGTAAAATAGATATAAAATCATTTTCACATGGAAAGAACATGGCAGCCAGTTTAAACTGCCATTCTCTTTCTTTTTTCTTTAACTTATTCTTCCAGTTCCCACCTCTAGGTTCTAATCTTACAACTTCTAATATTCCAAACACAAATTTAACAAAATTATTACAGGTCTGTGAATGCCTTTATAATACATTATTAAGTTTTTTTATTTTTAATGTCATTCAGATATAAATAAATCCTGTTTTTTAAGGGATGTTCCATTTTGCCCACATAAGAATGTGCACATGAAATACACATAGCCAAATATACTACTCTATTTGTCAAGCAATTACCCTTCTGAAAATTAATTTGGCTATGTAATTTATTGTTTAAAGTGACTGCCCTTTCCTTGTTAATATGTGGACACTGGTTACACATTCCACAGGCTTTTGTCCCTGAAAGTAATGTCTGTGATGGATCAATTTTGCTTTCCAATAATTTTTTAAAATTACGCCCTGTACTATTGACAAATCTTGGTATCGTACCCACTTTTTTCAAGATATCTTGATTTGTCCTGAAAATAATCCAGTTAGCCCTGAAAGCTCCTTTGATCTCATCTGAAAGGTAATTGTAGTGCAAAATACAAGCCTTTTCATATACACTTTCCATATTCTGTCCTAGTGTGATAGCTGTATGAGGGGCAAGTCCTTTACCCAACAATGGAGTATATAAAACACCCTATTTCTTATATACTTCATCTAAAACTTCATTTATCAATGCTCTGGTGTATCCTCTCTCTTGAAACACGAGTGATATTTTTTCAAATTAATACAGGGCATTCTCACCGCTTGTCCCTTGATGATACTTCTTTTTTGTGTCAGGGGGGTGATTACTGCCAAAATGTAAATAACTGTTACAAAAAGTATTCTTTCTATAAATAACAGATCTAAATCCAAATGTATCATGTGAAATGAATGTATCAAGATAATTAATCCCTTTTCTGTCATAATTATATGTGAATTTTAAAAAAATCTGTAATTTGGTCCAAATATAACATAAAATGTTATATTACATCCTGTTGTCCATCCCACAGAATAGAAATGTCATCCACAAATCTTGAGTAACTTCTAATCCTGTGGCAAAAAGGACGATTCATCACATATTTAGTCTCCCACCCCAGTAATACTAAATTGGTATAGATGGGGGCACAAGCAGCCCCCATCGCAATGCCCTTTAGTTGTTGACAGTATTCTCCTTCAAAGTAAAGGAAGTTATTTTCAAGTACTAAATTCATTATTTCACATGCTAGGGTTATTTGTTCATGTGAAAGAGCTGAAAAAAACCAAACAACATATCCTCAAAGAAGGTAGTGCCATCTTTGAGTATGGCAGTAAAAAGGTCTCTAACATCGACTGTCTGGCAGTAGCTCTCTGGACCCCACAGCTGACCACCAGATGCTCCCTTGAAAACTTCCATCATGGGGAGGCTCTGCCTGACCCTGCTCATACAGGCAGGAACACTTCGGACCCTGTGGCCCTATGCCAGTTGCTCCCTTGAGGACTTCCATCGGGAGGTGCTCCGCCTGACCCCGCACTCCTGCAGCAGGAACAGCATGCATCCCCCCTGCCAGATGCTCCCTTGAGGATTTCTGCCTTGGGGGCCTCCACCTGACCACGCTCACCCAGGCAGGAGCTCTCGGGACCCTGTGGCCCAATGCCAGATGCTCCCTTGAGGACTTCCATCATGGCAGGGCTCCACCTAACCCCACTCACCCAGGCAGGAGCACTTCTGGCCCCCCAGCCTTCCATCAGCCCTTCCCTTAAGGACTTTAGTACCAGAGGAGGGGCACAATCCAGACCTTCTCACCCAGGTGGGAGTGCTCCATGCCCGGCAGCTTTCCACCCCGTCCCCCTTCCGGACATCCATCCTGGAGGGGGCCATGGCCTGGGCCCCTTCACACAGGTGGCAGCTCCTCCAGCCCAGTCATTTTCTGCCTCTTTCTCCCTTATGGACTTCCATCGGGAGGGACCCCCTCATGGCTTCCACTTCTACCCAGGTGGGAGAGCTCTTTTCCCTCGGTTACATAATAACTGGAGGCTGCCAAATCATAATGTGTCAACCCTGCCCTCAGATCCTCTCAGGAGATCTTCCTTTTGATCATTCACAGCCTCGTGGAACTCTGCTGGTCTGCAAGGCCTCAGCCAGACCCTCATCCAGACTTCTGTGACGCTGGTTCTTCCATTTGTCCTTCAGCTAGGGCTTTCAAACTCACACAGGATATGGCCCCTTATCCTGGCATCTTGGCCCATTTCATCTCGTGCCTCCATCTCTCTCCTCAGCAGTGCCAGGTGTTGACAAATGTGCTTCACTTTGAGCCTTCTGGCATGTGCCCCCTTGCCTCCTGAGTGGTGCCGTTCGCAGGGCGGCATCCCCACAGTACCGGTTGAAGGACCAAAGACTGACCCAATGTCTGCAGATGGTCCTGGGTGCAAGACACCACAGCGGCCATATATCCGCACCCATGGGGGCTGGGAGGAAAGGATCACAGATCTGGCTTCCGGGGGCAGCCCTCAGCATGACCTTGCTGTCGGATGACTCTCCTGGCTGGGCCTGGGTGCCAGACACCATGGCAGCTGTATCTCCGCATCTCTGGGGCCTGGGAGGATGGGATGGCAGACCTGGCTTCTGGGGGTTTCTCTCGGCATGCCCACACTGTCGGCCGACTCTCCCAGTCAGTCCTGGGTGCGAGATGCCATGGCAGCCATATCTCCTTTCCCTGGGAGCCATGAAGACGAGATCCCAGATATGGTTTTCCCGCAAAGACCTCTGCCCTCTCTCGGAAACCACACACCTGCCACCGGGTCACCCCTTTGGGGTCAACCCTTAAGCCCAGGTACACAATCCTCAGCCTCCTCTGCACCAGCACAGTCTCCAGGTATCTGGATGGGGGGCATTGGAGGGTGCTGAGTGAGGGGAGCGACCGGGGACCTCCTCCCACACTGGGTCGTGCACTGGCCACGCTCCCTCAATCCCCCCACTGGACCCCACACCTGCTGCAAAGGAGCAATGTCCTGCAGACAATATGGCCTTTAGGGGTAGGGGTGGCATGCAGCGATGGCCAGCCAATGAGGGTCCCACCTCTCCGCAAGGGAGCGCAGCCCATCCCCCCACCTGCGACAAATGCTTGGCTCGAGGACTGACTTTCAATAGATTGCAGCTTTTTGCTGCTCTGCTATGTGTGAAACCCTGACCCAGAATCAGGTCATCTACAAATGATTTAGCACCCAGTTCCCCATGAACGTGTGGTACATTGCTGGATGGAGGTGGCCCCCTTGCATCTGCACTCTGACCCATGATGAGCGGCGCTCCTCACCGACCTTGCGGCCAGCTATCCTTGGCCAACTGGAGATCTGCGGTATCGTTATGTTTAGTAGGGATTCTGACTTAGAGGCATTCAGTCATCACCCCACAGATGGAAGCTTCACATTATTGACTCCTCAGTGAAACACATACACCAAATGTCTGAACCTGCAGTTGCTCTCGTACTGAGCAGGATTAGTATCACAACAACACATCACCAGTAGGGTAAAACTAACCTGTCTCACATCGGTCAAAACCTAGCTCACGTTCCCTATTAGTGGGTGAACAATCCAACGCTTGGTGAATTCTGCTTCACAGTGATAGGAAGAGCTGACATCGAAGGATCAAAAAGCAAAGCTGCTATGAATGCTTGGCTGCCACAAGCCAGTTATCTCTGTGGTAACTTTTCTGACACCTCTTGCTTAAAACCCAAAAAGCCAGAAGGACCATGAGGCCCTGCTTTCATGGTCTGTATTCATATGGAAAATCAAGATCAAGCGAGCTTTTGCCGTTCTGCTCCATGGAAGGTTTCTGTCCTCCCTGAGCTCGCCTTAGGGCACCTGCATTACTCTTTGACAGCTGTACTGCCCCAGTCAAAATCCCCACCTGACACTGTCCCCAGAGCAGGTTGCACCCAGATACCCAGGCGTTGGAGCCAGAAGCAGAGCCCCAGTGGGGCTCACCCCCGCCTCACCTGGTAAAGGAAAAAACTATAAGAGTAGTGGTATTTCACCAGTGGCCGAGGCCTCCCACTTATTCTACACCTCTCATGTCTCTTCACAGAGCCAGAGTAGTCAAGCTCAACAGGGTCTTCTTTCCCCAATGATTCTGCCAAGCCCATTCCCTTGTCTGTGGTTTTGCTAGATAGTAGGTAGGGACAGTGGAAATCTTGTTCATCCAATCATGTGCATCACTAATTAGATGACGAGGTATTTGGCTACCTTAAGAGAGTCATAGTTACTCCTGCCGTTTACCCACGCTTCATTGAATTTCTTCACTTTGACATTCAGAGCACTGGGCAGAAATCACATCATGTCAATTCCTGTCTCGGGCCTTTGTGATGCTTTGTTGTAATTAAACAGTCAGATTCCCCTGGTCCATACCAGTTCTAAGTCAGCTGATAGCTGCCGGATGATGCATGATGCTGGTCGGGACAGGTGCCCACCACAGCCGGGGCAATCCACAGGAAGGGCCCAGTGTGTGTCTAGAGTCACTGCCACCATCCCCTCAGCCCTGCTGGGAGGGGGTAGCACAGCAAGGAGATGACGCCTCATCCAGACACGGTGTGCACCCAGCCCCGCTTCACGCCCGAGCCTGACCAACCCAGCCCTTAGAGCCAATCCTTATCACGAAGTTACAGATCTGGCTTGTCAACTTCCCTTACCTACATTGTTCTAAGATGCCAGAAGTTGTTCACCTTGGAGACCTGCTGCAGATATGGGTATGGCCTGGTTCAAGACTTACACCCTCTCGCCTGGATTTTCAAGGGCCGGCAAGAGCTCATCTGACACTGCTGGAACCGCAATGCTTTCCAGGGCATTGAGCCCTCTCTCAGGGAGAACCCATTCCAGGGCACCCTGCCCTTTACAAAGAAAAGAGAAGTCTCCCAGAAGCCCCTGCCAGCTTTTCTGGGATCGTTTGCATCACCACACTGGATGCCGCGAGGTGCCCGTCTCTGCTGCTCCAGATTCGAGGATCTGAACACCGACTCCCTTTCAATCGGCTGAGGGCGACAGAGGCCATCACCCATCCCTTCGGAACAGCACTTGCCTATCTCTCAAGACTGACCGACCCATGTTCAACTGCAGTTCACATGGAAACTTTCTCCACTTCGGCCTTCAAAGCTCTCATTTGAATATTTGCTACTACCACCAAGATCTGCACCCACGACTACTCCACTCGGGCCCTCGCCCTGGGTTTCAGTGCCACCACGGTGGCCCTCCTACTCATTGCGGCATAGCCCCCTTGGCTCCCAGTGCTGGCTATGGCCAGGTATGGGCCCGGTGCTCCAGTGCCATCCATTTTCAGGGCTAGTTGATTCGGCAGATGAGTTGTACACACTCCTTAGCAGATTCCAACTTCCATTACCACCGTCCTGCTGTCTACATCAACCGACACCTTTTCTGGTGTCTGATGAGTGTCAGCATTGGGCACCTTAACCTGGCATTCGGATCATCCCACAGCATCAGTTCTGCTTATCAAAAGTGGCCCACAGGGTGCTCACATTCCATGCCTAGCTCCAAGCCAGTGAGTCGGGGTTTATGCCCATTTAAAGTTTGAGAATAGGTTGAGATCATTTAGTCCTAAGACCTCTAATCATTCACTTTACCAGATAAAACTGAGTCCGCCGAGTGCCAGCTATCCTGAGGCAAACTTTGAACGGAATCAGTTACTAGATGGTTCAATTAGTCTTTCACCCCTATACCCAGGTCGGACAACTGATTTGCATGTCACAACCACTACGGACATCCACCAGAGTATCCTCTGGTGTCACCCTGTCCAGGCATAGTTCAACATCTTTTAGGTCCCACCAGGTGTGCTCACGCTCCACCTCCCCGACAGGATGGGTGAGACAGGCCTCAGGTGTGCCCCGTGAGCATGGTGGGAGGATCCTTCCACAGCCGGCGCACACCGGCCCTCACTTTCATTGCACCATAGGGTCTCCTGCCACCCTCGGACTTGCGCACCTGTTAGACTCTTTGGTCATGTTTCAAGATGGGATGGGTGCATCACCAACATCGCAGTGGACTCCAGACATCCAAGGTGAGCCCGCTGGCCTGGAGGTGGGATGTGGTCTGGCTGCATTGAGGGCAGTCTAGGCCAGTCCCACTGGGAGCCGGGGCCCCCCAGTCCCCACCATGAGAGTGGGGGCAGATGCAGCAGCAGTTGTCTCCCACAACCCCAGGGCATGGCAAGGGCTCATGCTGTGGGCTGTCACACTCACCTTCAGGGAGGGAGCCACATTCCATGCGGGCTTCCCGGCTGACCCCGAGCTAGTCTCTGCACACTGCCATGGAGGATGTGTGTTCGACAGTGGCCGGCATGCCTGTAGATGATCCTCCACCCCCCTGGAGGGGGAGGGAGATCTGCCTTGTCCTGGTGGGTGGTGCAGCTGCCGGGTTGAATCCTCTGGGTGGACCGCGGACCCTACCTGTTTATCACTGAACGGTTTCACGCCCTCTTGAACTCTCTCTTCAAAATTCTTTTCAACATTCCCTTATGGTACTAGTCCACTATCAGTCTCATGCCAGTGTTTAGCCTTAGATGGTGTTTACCACCTGCTTTGGGCTGCATTCACAAACAATCCGACTCTGGAAAGACCTGATCCTGACACGCCAGGGGCCACCACCAGCCTCACACCATCTGCGGGCTGAGCCTCGATCACAAGGACTTGGGCCCCCTGGGTGGCACTGGGGAGACAGACTTCTGTACATCACATTTCCCTGCACCCGTCACATGAGTTGAGATTCAGCACTGGGCTCTTCCCTCTTCACTCGCCGTTACTGTTTATTTTCTTTTCCACCACTTAGTAATATGCTTAAATTCGATGAGTCACCACATCTGATCTAAGGTTGTGTTCCGATCATGGTCGTTGGGGGCGGCAGGACAGCGGGGGCCTTGGGGGCAGATGGACTACCCATCATGCTCCTCAGGCCACCGCGTGTCCCCGCTCCCCACCGCCGGACACCGGACGGTGGAGGAGGATGGCTGATGTGAAGCTGACATGTGGGAATCAGGTGGGTGAGTGTCTGGCTCCACCCTGAGAGGGCAGCGGTAACACCAACATCTGCCTGGTGGCAGGCCGGATGTGTACCTGCTCCCTCCTGTCCTCAGGTAGGCTTCCCGGCTTGGGGTGGCAGGATACTCCTCTCCTCCATCCGCATCTCTCCCTGAGGGGATGGGGAGCCCATGGCAGGTTCTCTCAACTCCCCAGGTGTGCTCTCGATCGAGGCTGGATGGGCCAGGGGTGATGGAAGGCATGATGACCCTCAGACAGGCATAGCCCCAGGAGTAACCAGGAGCCACAAAGTGCATTCAAAGTGTTGATGATAAATGGGCCCTGCAATTCACATTAGTTCTCACAGCTAGCTGCATTCTTCATCAATGCACAAGCCGAGTGACCCACTGCTCAGAGTCATACAGTTCTCATTAACCAGGGGCACCGCTGTCCATGCAGCATTGCACCACGAGATGAGTATGTGAGATTTCACGGGTGTCATCACGGGCACCCAGACTGGGGTTACTGGCCCCATGCCAGATGGCGGCAGGGAGCCCTGTGGTGGCCAGCATGCGGCTACACTCCTGACCTTCTGGGTCTTTGAACTGATGCCCTGTGTGGAGTGGGGCATCCTCCACAGGTACCCATGACTGACATCAAGGGGAGAAGACTCCAGAGTGACACCCCAGGGGTGACCCCACATGGCCAGAGGGGAGGCCACCACCCCCCACTGGGATGGCACACTCTGCCTCCCCCTACCACATGGGGAGCCAGCCATCTCAGTGGCACATGGCAGACTGCACCACTGGGCCAGCTGCACCCTCCACTACCATCCTCTCATGGCAGTAGAGGAGCGCCTGCACCTCCCACTGCATGTAAGGGAACCCCTCCCTCTCACTGCCAGGAGGCAAGGAAAGACAGACACCACCCCTCCTCTCACTCCCTCCTCTCTATCCTCCCTCCCTCCCTCCCCTGGGAGCTGTGGGCTCAGTCCTGCCAGCCTCCACCAGGATGCAATGAGATATAGGATTCAGAGAGAGACAGAGAGAGAGAGAGAGAGAGACATAGAGGATCAGGGCAACGGAGCAAGGAGAGGCCGTGGTGCCTGAGGACCACGCTGTCCTGGGACCCTTAGTGTTAATGATCCTTCCCCAGGTTCACATATGGAAACCTTGTTATTACTTCCTCTATATAGTCAAGTTTGATCGTCTTCTTGGCACACCACTGGGGCCGTGACCGACTCCAGCAGGGCCGATCCAAGGACCTCACTAAACCATTCAACTGGTAGTAGCGACAGGCCATGTGTACAAAGGGCAGGGACTTAATCAACATGAACTTATGACCCACACTTACTGGGAATTCCTTATTTGTGGGGAATAATTGCAATCTCCAGTCCCTATCATGAATGGGGTTCAGCAGATTACCTGGATCTGTCGGCCAAGGGTAGACACATGCTGATCCATACAGTGTAGCACACGTGCAGCCCCAGACATCTAAGCACATCACAGACCTGTTATTGCTCAATCTCGTGTGGCCAAAAGCCACTTGTCCCTCTAAGAAGTTGGAGATGACCACACTGGGCTGCAGAACTAGTTAGCATAGCGGAGTCTCATTCATTATCAGAATTAACCAGACAAATCACTCCACCAACTAAGAACGGTTATGCATCACCACCCACAGAATCGAGAAAGAGCTATTAATCTGTCAATCCTTTCCGTGTCCGGGCCGGGTGAGGTTTCCCATTCTGAGTCAAATTAAGCCACAAGTTCTACTCCTGGTGGTGCCCTTCTGTCAGTTCCTTTAAGTTTCAGCTTCGTAACCATAGTCCCCCCAGAACCCAAAGACTTTGGTTTCCCAGAAATTGCCCGGCAGGTCATGGGAATAACACCACCAGATTGCTAGTCAGCATCGTTTATGGTCGGAACTATGACAGTATCTGATTGTCTTTGAACCTCTGACTTTCATTCTTGAATAATGAAAGCATTCTTGGCAAATGCTTTCACTTTTATTCGTCTTGCGCCAGTCCAAGAATTTCACCTCTAGTGGCACAATACAAATGCCCCCTGCAGTCTCTCTTAATCATGGCCCCAGTTCTAAAAACCAACAAAATAGAACCAGAGTCCTATTCCATTATTCCTAGCTGAAGTATTCTGGTGATTGGCCTGCTTTGAACACTCTAATTCTTTCAAAGTAAATGCTTCAGACCCCCAGGACATTCAGTTAAGCACATCGAGGGAGTGCTGAGAGGCAGGGGCTGGGACAGGTGGTAGTTCATCTAGCGGTTGACCGCCAGCCCAATCCCAAGATCCAATGACAAGCTTTTTAACTGCAGCAACTTTAATATACATTATTAGAGCTGGAATTACTGCAGCTGCTTGCACCAGACTTGCCCTCCAATAGATCCTCATTACAGGATTTAAAGTGTACTCATTCCAATTACAGGGCCTCGAAAGAGTCCTGTACTGTTATTTTTCTTCACTACCTCCCCAAGTCAGGAGGTTGTAATTTGTGTGCTTGCTGCCTTCCTTGGATGTGGTAGTCATTTCTCAGGCTCCCTCTCTGGAATTGAACCCTGATTCCCCATTACCCGTGGTCACGTAGGCACAGATAGTACCATCAAAAATTGATAGGGCAGACATTCGAATGTCACGTCGCCACCACAAGGGCATGTGATTGGCCCGAGTTTATCTAGAGTCACCAAAGCTGCTGGGTTGAGACCCGGATTGGTTTTGGTCTGATAAATGCACACATCCCCAGAGGTCAGCGCCCGTCAGCATGTATTAGCTCCAGAATAACCACAGTTATCCAAGTAATGGTGGAGCGATTAAAGGAACTATAACTGATTTAATTATCCATTCATAGTTTCACTGTAGCATCCATGTGCACCGAGACTTGCATGACTTAATCTTTGAGACAAGCATATGCTACTGGCAGGATCAACCAGATAGGAGCACCTCGGTGGGCAGGTGGAGTGGAGGGGCCAAAGCCCGCACCTTTGCCAACAGGAGGGGTTCCTCTCCACATGGAGGGGACACCCTGGGTCATAGTCGTGGACCTGCAACTGCGACCCTGGAGGGCCATGGGCCTGCGTGGTGTGCATCAGCACTCAGAGACAGGGAGAAGTGGGAAAGAGCCCCCCATGCTTTGGCCAGGCACGAATTCCGGGAGATGGTGGCCATGCCACGGGACTCCTTCGCCTCAGCCTGGGCTCACATCAGTCTTGCCTCGACTTCCTCCCTGAGGGGCACAGAATGCTCTGCAACCCCACCTGCACTTTGCTCCTGGGGTGGAGAAGCTCGACCCACAAGCAGTGACCCACATAGCCATGCCGCAGGGGCCCTCCACCAGTGGTAGTTGGTCTGCCCAATCGATCGATGGATGGTGGGTCAAGGCATCTCGATCCCACATGGACACCTGGCAGGATGTCACCCAGGGCTGGGACCAGGACTCTTGATGGGGCACACTGTCTTCCCTCTCCCGGGGCTGGGACCCGGACTGGGGCACTCAGACTCATGCATTCCGATGGGACACCCTATCATCCCTTGACTCCCAAAGGCTGCCAAATTGTGCCAGATCATGCGTGCCCATCTGCCCTTCCAGGGGACATACCTGGCTGAGGGCCAGATCCGCTCTCATATGGACTTCTGGACAAGGGGAAGAGGCTCAAGAGAGGGAGCCTCGACCCCGTGCAGACACGTGACAGGACATCGCCCAGGGCTGGGACTGGACTCTGAAGGGATGCCCCATCATCCCTTTATTCCTGGAGGCTGCCAAATCATGCCAGATCATGCGTGCTCACCTGATGATTGAGGGAGTGAACCTGCAGGTGCAACCACCCCAACGGAACTCCCCTCGGCCACAGAGGGGCAGATCAACTCTCATATGGACTTCCAAGTCCACCTTCTTTCTGATCCAGAGCTATTCTGGGGACTTTTTTCCAGAATGCCTTTGAGAATGGGGCGGGGTTGGATGCCTTTGCCTAGCCAGGAGCTCTGCAGGCCCGCAGACCTCCGCACAAAGCTCCCTTAAGGACTTCTGTCAGGGCCTACCATGGCAGCCCTCCCCTCGACCCCGTAGAGAGAGCTCTTTACCCGGCCATGGCCCAAGGCTCACCCCGGGGACCCCGCCACCTCCATGTCCCCTGCAGGCTGCCAAACCATGCTGTGTCCCTGTGCCCTTAAAGCCTCTCAGGGGGACCTCACTCAGATCCCACCTGCCCTCATGGAACTCCCATCAGCTGCCGAGGGGCAGGCCCACTTTTATTGGGACTTCTGAGCCTCCCTCCTTTATGGTCCAGAGCCATTCTGGGGACTTTATGACATTTCAGGGATGCCGTCGGGAAGTGGGTGAAGTCGGATGCCTTCTCCCTGCCTGGCAGGAGCTCTCCACACCCCACAGCCCTACGCCAGATGTTCCCTTGAGGACTTCCATTGTGGGGGGCTCCGCCTGACCCCGCTCATCCAGGCAGTAGCACTCCAGACCTGCGGCCCTATGCCAGCCATTCCCATGAGGACTTCTGTCCCACTGGGGGGGCAAGATCCAGACCCCCTCAACCAGGTAGGAGCACTCCCTGCCCAGCCACCTTCCACCTCTCTCCCCTTTCTGGACTTTCACCAGCACAGACTCCCCCTCTGGGCTTCCACTTCTTTCCAGGTGGGAAAGCTCCCCCAGTCTACATATCTCCTGAAGGCTGCCAAACCGTACTGTGTCCCTGTGCCCTCAGAACCTCTCAGGGGGACTTCACTCAGATCCTGGCCAGCCTCGTGGAACTTCCCTCGGCCGCCGAGGGGCAGGCCCACTCTCATCAGGGCTTCCATGTCCCCCTGCTTTCTGGTCCGGAGCACTGCGGTCCATGTCTCCCACATATCCCCTGCTGGCCGCCAAACCGCAAAGTGTCACAATGCCCTTGGAGCCACTCAGAGGAAGCGCCCTCTGATCTTTTACAGCCTTGTGGCGCAATGCTGGGCCGCGAGGCCTCAGACAGACCTTCATCGGGACTTCCGTGGCACAAGTTCTCACCTTTGCCCTCCATCCAGGGATTTCAAACTCATACACAGGGGCAGCATGCAGCCCCCCCAGCCAGATGCTCCCTTGAGGATTTCCATCTTGGGGGCCTCCACATGACCATGCTCACCCAGACAGGAGCTCTCCAAACCCCACAGCCCTATGCCAGACACTCCCTTGAAGACTTCTGTCATGGGGGGGCACATATCTCCTGAAGGCACCAAGCCATGCTGTGTTCCCATGCCCTCAAAGCCTCTCAGGGGGACCTCCCTCCAATCCCAGCCGGCCTTGCGGAAGTCCCTTTATAACTTAGGTAAAGATGTTAATATACACTAGCTACTATTAATAATTCTTCTTACCTCAGAAGTAGCCATATTATATGTTGTAACATACGTAACCCAGTTTCTCATATAGAAATTGTCAGAATTTAAAACAGAAGCTTTGTTATAAAGACATATGTGTTAGGAATTGTGGGGTAATGGCAGTTAAATAAGGTACCCTTCCCTGTTACAACTGTAGCTGTTGTGATGTTATTAATAAAAATAATATTTTCAACATCTAATAACTAGGAAGAATTATATATTTTCTGGTTTAGCAACATGTGCTACAGCAAATATTATATACCTGGCTACTTGTAACAGATGTCAGGCATTTTATGTTGGGAAATCTACCAGAAAACTGAAAGAAAGAATAACTGAGCACCATTCAGAAATTAGGAGAAAGACTGGTACTAATTTCCTGGCCAAGCATGTTAATACATATGGAAATGCACATAAATTATCTTTTAGGCTGATAGAGTGTATAAGGATATACGAGGGGGAGATTTAAACAATAAGCTTGAGATGAAGGAATATCAATGGATAATATGCCTTTGTGCAGATGTGTCACTGGGTTTAAATCAGACTGTTTCTTTAAAACCTGTATTAAGGTATAAACAAATGTGTTTGAAATGGAGACCTGTGCTTTTAAAATTATTGTTCTTAACTAGGATTGATTGCTTAATTGAATAATTAATGGCTGTGTGATTTTTGATAGCATAAATATGGCTAGTATGTGTTAGTATTTTATACACTGATGAAGGGTTTGTTTGACCTGAAAACTCTGTTTTATTAAACGCTTGTTCAACATCAGCGTTGCTTGGTTTGTTTCATACTGCATCCAATATTGGTTTTATGAACTAAGCTTTGTCATGCAACTGTGTGGCTAGCCTGAATGTGGTCATGTTTGTGTGTGAACCTGGTACAGCATTATACGTTATGTTATGGAGCCATAGGACATGTGAACCTAACTAGCATAATGGCCATTCAGCCCTCACAATTGGAGACATTGGAGGATCAGCACATATTGCCCCAGTCCAAGAGGGACTTAGGCAGCCATTGTGTGTTGAAATGATGGTTGCCCAGCCAAACAAAAAGATGGCATGTACTAAGGTGCACTGAGGTGCTCTGTGTACCTTTAGGCAGGGTCTGTTTCAAGGGTGTGTTTATGTCTGCTAAGCAAATGTCTCCCACAAGCATGTAGCACTTATGTCACATAGTAGGTTAATGTCCATAGAGTGAGTTATCCATCTACTATGCTCCCTACAGATATGCATATGCACTCCAGCAGGGTCACACCTTGCTCTGTATGCAAGGCACAGATCACCTCTGAGTAGACTATATGCCACAGGTGGCAATGACACCCATTGCAGATGAACGGCAGTGGGCACATACTGAAGATGTGTGGTGGCCTTCTGAGGGACCATGCTGTTATGTGTAAGTGCCAGTACAGCTTGGTAGGGTACATCAACAAATGTCTGTTGGAGTCAGGCATTGGCATGCTGAGGGAAGAGTATGTGGAGGCTATGAGTATGTCACCTGGGGTGACAGTGGCCTCAGCTATGCCATATGACTCCTGCCATACCACTGTAGAGACATTGTGATCTGAGGCACATTAGGTGTACACCTGTGTGGTCAGGTTTGTGTGCCCACTTTTCAACCCTGGGAATGTACAGCACATGTTTGCACTGATGTGCTGTTAACTGGGTACATATGGTATAGCTACTACATATATATTCACTCAGTGATTATGGTCATTATCAGGCATGTGTTTGCAATATCCTCCTGCAGCATACTGACATAGCACAGATACTCGGAGTGTTCACAATTGGCAGGCAGCAGCCAACAGTGTTAGCTTCAGTCATTCAGTACTCATGTGTATTGTAATGACATACAGTCCAAGCAGTAGATGACTCAGGACTGCACCCTGTTGAGCACCACTGTTTACAGCTCTGCTAATGGAATTTAATGTCTCCATGTTGTGCATGTCTGCCATTAAAGGGCAATTTAACGAGCCCTACAATGACAGTATCATGAATGCCTACATGGGTGCTTTGTACATGTTGCTTGAATGGGTGATACAGTCAGAAAGCTTGGCTCAGTCTGGGGGTTGGATGGCCTGATGTACCCTCATCCATGTCCCTGCTGACTGCCTTGGAAAAATCCACCACATGTTACAGCCATGTACCCCCTATCACACATCCAAAGTGTGTACACTCAACTGTGTGTACACCACAGATATGTACGCTGTGCAGCTCCATGATGCTCACCCCTACGGGCATACAGTTATGGAAAGTTACACAATGAGTTTTATAGTTATGTCGGTCAATGGACTTGCCACCTCTGTGCAAGGGTAGAACAGGTGCTGTAGTCCACTCAGCTGGTGGGCAGATAATAGTGTCTGCATGAATGCAAGGGCTACCCAATGGTATTACTAACCCATGTCAGATCACAAGTGGGTGTCAGCCTGGAATGTTAGCATGTGCAATTGATGCTGTGTGCCTTCCATTGTGAGGCCTGCTACAAACTGCTCTGTCAATGTGGCAGGTATGCGGCAGGTTGTAGGACTGTCATGTGTCACACATGGTGGAGACTGGGGAGTGTACGTGATGCAGACAGTGTGGGAGTACAGGTTAGCTATGGGTACAGACCCATCATATGTAGCATCATGATGTCTGCGGTCAGTGACTATCTGGGCCTGTCCTTTGGGGTTACACATATCACTACACTATGTGTACCAGTCCTGATTTGTGTGAGTGCCAACAGGAGTCACTTTGTTTATGTAACATCACAACAACATGACAATCATAACTGATACTGGCCAACTGTCTGAACAGGACACAGGGTATTTTGTAGATAGGTAAACACCACCAGCAAAGCTTGTAGATGTGTAAGTTCCAAAAATACAAGTGACATGTGTCAAGGGTAGTGGACCTTATCACAAATTATGAATGAATGGGTACGCTGACTGCTGCCAATGTCCTTGTTAGACTGTCATACACATATGAACCTATGGAGACATGCACATATACTGCTGTACCTTGCTGATGTCATATTTCCTCTGTGTTGCCATGCCATCCTGTGCTGCCTTACTGCCATTGTGTGTCCATAGGTTATCCCCTCAGATTCCTGGAACAGAAGCATACACAGGTCTGTGACATACCTGTCATTGTGCAACAATACCGCCTGTACAACATCATACAACAAAAGGTACACAAAAGTATGTTGTGTACTCATGACACATGCCAGCATACAGTATATGTTGTTGACTACTACAAGAAGCATGACAACACAAGTCTGCAGTACACAAGTACATGTCAAGTAATACAGTCACCCTGTGCATCAGATACATAGCTTCATGTGCCTGCATCGATGAGACGGATGACAGGGATGTGGCACATGTATCATTAAATGCATAGGGTGTAGTGTGGGGTTGTTGGAGGCCTAGTCAGGCCCAAATGGTTGACAGCATGTGTGTGAGTCAGGAAGCGGAGTGGGTTTGATGGACCATGGAGAGATGCTGTGTGTCTGTAGGTGACCTGCATGTGATAGTGGTGTTTGAGTGTGTTTGTGTACACAGTCAAACTCAGTGCTAGCCCTACACATGTGTGTAGTGGACAGCTTTGGACCATACATGGTAGAGTTGATAGTTCACCATCTCCAGACCTGAACAAAGGAACTGCCCCTGCCAGGAGTTGCACTGGCACCACCTTGCCCAAGGTTAGATGTGCTAGTACCTGATGGTGACTGCTGTCTGCTGGGACCATGTCCCTCATGGGACCAGCTAGGACCATGAGCCCATGGCCTTCCATGTCATGGTTGGACAGCAAACTCCCCTCTGTACGGCTGGATATACTGCCACTATAGGAGCATACCTGTGTATGGCAGTGTGGAATCTCAGCAGATGGTGTTGCTGACCTACATCCATGGGTCTGATTCCCTACTCCAACCACATTACAGCACATGCAATGTGCATTCTAAGACAGGCACTGTCTCAGCCCACCATCTGTCCACTGCATCAGTGAACCGATCCAGGGTGTCCCTAGTGTGGTGGAAGCAGTCACAGATGTCAGAGTGTGCTGCATCCATAACTCTAAGCATAAATCTGGTGTTCCATTCAGAACATGTTAGTGCCTCCATGATGGCTTGAAACATACTCCGAGTGACCCATGATGTGGATGGACAGCAGTCCTCCTACAAGCACTCTTGTCAATCCACCTGTGTAGGACCTCGCAAGCTCTCTGGCTATGGCCAGTGTCTACACTCACTGAAGCCATAATTGCCACACTGCCATGTTCAAGGATGCCACCCTCTGAGTGTCCATCATCTGTGGCCTCTGGGGACTAGGTATGTGTGGGCATACTGACTGTGTGCAGTGACAATGGGGGCAGAAGGGGGATATCAACATCTGGGACAGATTAATCCCCTGATAACCCCATCTGTGCCTCACTGTGGCCACCATCATCATCAGAGTCCAAAGAGACACTGACATTACGTTGTGTGAAGGAGGGTTCCTAACCTCCCTCCGTCACCTGTGGCAACCAAGACAAAAGCAGTACATTACTACCAGCACTATTATGTATGGAAATTCTACATAGACTCATAATAATGGGGATCCACAACTGCATTACCAATCTCACATCTTCTCATCTCCACTGTCATGCACAACGCACCTTCTCACAACAAAATACACATTCCACTCAAGCCCTTTATAAAAGGCACATCAGGTAAATCATGTAAAACTTGGCCTGTATAATTTAACTTTAAGTTATGCAATATGATATTATACTTGATAAAACAACACTTAACATCCAGTACACCTATCTTGACAAAGATATAGACATATATGTTTCAATGCCTAAGGTATGTACCATCACCCATTCTGTTTTTAGAAGGCATGTTGGATTAATTTACTCATGTAACCCTGGAGACGTATTGGCTCTTAACTATAACTGCACAAGTGTTTCAGTTCATTCAACTACAGTGCTGTAGTTAAACACTCAGGGAACCTTGAGTATATGTTCCAGACTGGAACACACCAACATTCTACTCTGGTTACACTCAACATTAATTGTACATAGGCCATTATTCTGGCCCTTAACTTTAATAGCATAGATATCTTACATAATAATACAGCATCAAGCTTACCAGGAGCAGGACCAAGCCTGGGACAACACCTGGCAGACCTGTAAAAAGGTGAGGGTGAGGTTATTTTGGTACAACTGCATATTGCAGCACAACAAGATAATACCCGCATATGTCACATTTACAGTTGCTACTGTGTTACTTGATGTTACTTATCTCTGCTTAATATCTGAGCTTTGGCCAGCTAAGATTTACCTGAAATCAGCTGGACATACAAGTGAATTTAAGTACACTTTTATCTGCTCTTTTTCATATAGTACTGTGTTTAATTTATTTATGCTGTCTCTCTACAGAGTATTTGTTAGAATTTCTGTGTAGCCATTGATAGCAGTGGGGGGGTATTTTCACTCATCACTGATATTCTGTCCTGCCTTATATAAGTGGTACATTTTGGGTTATCTCTGCTTAATATCTGAGCTTTAGCCAGCTAAGATCTACCTGAAATCAACTGCACGTATAAGTGAATTTAAGTACACTTTTATCTGCTCCTTGTGTGGAGTCTGCATGTCTTCCCCCTGGTCGAGTGGAATTTGAAAGACATGCGTGAATGGGTATGCCTTCGTTGAAGGTTGGGCACCAAGCTGGCACCTTGGCACCATATAAATCGACTGCCAATCATTAGCAGACCGGAGTTCCACTGTGGCAACCCCTAACCAGGAAAAGCTGAAAGAAAAACAACTGTATTTAATTTTTTAATTGTGTTTCTCACTGAATATTAACTCAACTGAAGTTGTGGCTGTCTCTCTACAGTTAGTTCCCCACCCATCCTCCCTGTTCTTGTTTTGGTGTTAATGTTGGTGGCTTTGAAACTGCCTGCCCCTCTTGTAGATTTGTATTTGGATACTCCTTCTGGGCCCATCTCATTTGCTCACTCAACTGAGTGCAGTCAGACCATATTTTGATTTCAGGCACTCCTACTGTGTACAAAGAGAGTATTTGGGAAGGACAACCCCTGTAGCCTCTTAATCCTGCTCTGTTCCCTCCCTCAGAAAAATAAATAAATAAATAAATAATATATACATATATATATATATATATATATATATATATATATATATATATATATATATATATACACATATATATATATATTTTTTTTTCAGCTGCTCTTACTGTAACTGTCTTAGTTGCTGTTCTGTGTGCTGTTATCTGTTCAGCCGCTCTTACTCTGCACTTATTACTGGTTGTTAGTAGCCTTCTAATTTACTGCCTTCTGCACTTGTTTTTTAGTCATTTGTTAATTTTATTGCATTTATTTGAACTGTATTTGCCGTAGTGTTGCTACACACTCAGGTGTGCTGGCCTGGACTGCAATTTGAGTTGCATTTACTGTTGTTTTAGCTGCTTTTCTGTAAAAAAAAATTCTAAGCTTGTTTCCTGTCTTTCCTGTAACTAGTCTAGTCCAGATACAGACTTGCTGTATCCAGGACTGTTGGTAAGCTTCTGAACCCCCCCAAGCCTTTCTGTGTTGGAGAGAAGCCTTCTTGCTTATCAGTGGGAGTGGTAAGCGCTAGGTAGCCTATCTACCATGGTAAAAGTGGATTTTGGCCCAGAAATTGTAGTTCATTGGCCGTTTGGGCAGTTTTTCCATCTCTTTCTACTTTCTGGTTTAAAAGCCCATTTTGCGTTTGGTCCCCGCCTTTCCTGTAGCTAGTAGTGCAGGTACAGATTTGCTGTATCCAGGACTGTTGGTAAGCGTCTGATCCCCCCAAGCCCTTCTGTGTTGGAGAGAAGCCTTCTAGCTTATCAGTGGTAGTGGTAAGCACTAGGTAGCCTATCTACCACAGGTTGAGTGGTTTCTGGCCTAGAAAGAATAGTTTATTGGCCGTTTGGGAAGCTTTTCCAGCTCTTTCAACCTTCTGATTTAAAAGCCTGTGTTTGCACTTGTTTCTTGCCTTTCCTGTTACTAGTCTAGTCCAGGTACATATTTGCTGTATCCAGGACTCTTTGTAAGCTTCTGAGCCCCCCAAGCCTTTCCGTGTTGGAGGGAAGCCTTCTAGCTTATCAGTGGGAGTGGTAAGCACTAGGTAGTCTATACTCCATGGGAAGAGTGAATTTTGGCCCAGAAATTGTAGTTTATTTGGCCATTTGGGCAGTTTTCCATCTCTTTCAACTTTCTGGTTTAAAAGCCGCACTTGCGCTGGTTTCCTTTCCTGTAACTAGCCTAGTCCAGATACAGAGTTGCTGTATCCAGGACTGTTGGTAAGCTTCTGAGCCCTGCAAGCCTTTCTGTGTTGGAGGAAAGCCTTTTAGCTTATCAGTGGGAGGGGTAAGCACTAGGTAGCCTGTCTACCATGAGAGGAATGGTTCTTTGCCCATAAACTGTAGTTTATTGACCATTTGGACAGTTTGTCTCTCTCTTTCAACTTTCTGGTTTAAAAGACTACATCAGCGCTTGTTTGCCATCTTTCCTGTAACTAACCTACTGGGTAGCACTAGAAAGCCTTAAACTGATACAAACCTTCTAGCTTAGAAGAGAGACTTTGGAGTGATTAAGTATCAGTTGTCTGTACTTTATTGCTGTACTTAACTGTTTTCCACCTAAACATAGATTTTCCAGCATTTATTGTGATTTAAAAGCTTGTTTTTTTTCACATATTGTACTTATTTTACTGCCTGCACTTTTAAAAAGTTGTTTTTTGTTTAAATAATTTGTTTAACTGTTGTAGGCTACACACTAATGTGTGATAGCCTTTTCTGATCATTTGTAGTTGTTTAAAGCTGTTTTAAATGTAATTTTTACTGTTTTTGCCTTATCTTTTAAAAAAAAACAAAAAAAAAAATCAAAAAAATTCCTTGTTTCCCGCCTTTCTAAGCTAGTATAGTCCAGTTTTCAGGCTAGTGCTGAATTTGGGGCTGTGATATTAGTTTCTGAGTTGTCCATACCTTACTTGGATAGAAGGAAGTTTCTCAGTTCACCTGTGAGAGAGGGGAGCTTTGAGCAGCCTATCTGTCCCTGGAGGAGTTGTTCCAGGCCAGAAGTTAGTAGTTTATTGGCCATTTTGGGCTAATTTCTATCTCTTTCATTTCCCTACTACAGAAACTGTGTTTGCACGGCTTTGCTCGTCGGGCAGTACCGGTTAGCTATAATAAAATTATTCCCAGCTCCACTAAGTCTTCTCTTCAATTTTTCCCTTGAAACTAATCTAACTCTCAACCTAAGCACTCAAAAAGCATCCTACAGCCCAGCACTTGCTTAGACCTAATAGCAAGCACTAATATACCCTGACACTTGACTGCCCAGCAGGGCAAGGCTCTTTATTCACCCCTCACCAACCAAGCGACTAAGCAGCTCACCTTACTATTCAGGCATGACCAAAGGACAATTTCAGGTGTACTCTCCAGTCCAGCTGGTGAATCTGAGTATTCTGAGGCAATGTTACAACTGCCTCATGTACACAGACAACCCTCTCCTCCTACCACAAAACACTAACATATGCAAGAGATGCAATTATATAGCCAAAACTGGAGGCTAAGCTGTCTTCACCCAAGACTGGAACACACAGTCAAGAGGAGAAGGTTAACACTTGCACCATACCTCCAGCCACACATAGACCTACTAAAACTAAGCACTGGCAAAAAATACACATAAATACACAAAATCATACTCAGAGGCCCTAAATAAAAACATGAAAACACATCAGAGACCTCCAAAGCAGACACTCAAACAACCTGCACTTCCCATCACAAACCAGACAATACATAAAACACAAAATCAGTGTGCCACACAATCACAGCCCTTAAGGCGAAATAACATACCTAATACACTAGTAATAGGTGATTATAGTCAGGCACACTGATGTACCACTCACTAGGCTGGACAAGCAGAAGGTTACTGTTTTGGGAGCCAGAATCCGCCACATAACACAAGCACTCAGGTCACTACAGAACAAGTCCAAACATGACTCTGTCATTGTTCATGTTGGTGTAAATGACCTGAGATGTACCTCCCTGGACTACATGAAAAGAGACATTGAGGAGCTCTCTGATCATGTAGTCCAGGCTGGTATGACCCTGACCCTGAGTAGCATCCTGCCTCACCAAGAATGATACCTAAGTATAAAGAAAAAATGATCAATTTCAACAATTGGCTAAGCTTTTGGTGTCATTCAAAGGGTATCCAGTGTCTGTCTGCCTGGGACGACATGCTCGACAAGTGGTGTTGCTTCACAAGAGACGGCTTGCACCTATCACCCCTAGGCTTTTGAATACTGGACAAGGCTCTTGCTGCCCCCATAGTGCCTTTTTTAGGCAAGGCTCAAAAGTCAAACCCACCTCCATAAACAGCACAATTAACAAAAAAACTGAGGGTTATGCTACTCAGTGCCAGGAGTTTAAATCTCAAAATGCACTCACTCGAAGCACTCCTCAGAATGGAGAACGTTGACATCTGTGCAGTAACTGAATCCTGGTTCAAGGCTCCAGAGACCACCCTAGCACTACTGGGCTACAACTCATACCGCACTTTTCAGTCATAGAACATGGACCAAAACACAAAAGGAGGGGGTGTATCCATATTCATCAAGGATGCCTACACCTCCAGGTTAGTGGCGCAGCATGATACTTCTGAGATCATCCTTGTGCAACTAACATTGGGCAAATCTGCAATGCAAATTGTGGCCTGCTACAGATCACCCTCCATGACCCAGGACCACCACTCCACCTTTCTGGAGACACTGGAAAACATGAAGGTCCTACCAAACACCCTGATATTGGGTGATTTCAATTACCCTACCATTAACTGGGAAAACTACTTGAGTACAAACTCCCAGGCCCAGTGCTTCCTGGAATTCATCAACTCAAATGCCCTGGATCAGCTGGTAAACTCCCCTACCAGAGGTGAAAACATATTGGACCTGGTCATCACCAACATGGGAGACAGGTGTTCCACACCGGAGGTCAACCCGTCACTGGTTAGATCAGACCATAAACTAATCACTCTGGATGTCCCCACTCCACCACCACCCCCAACTAAGGAAACCACAGTAAAAAAGTTTCTAAAGCAAACTTCACCTTACTTAAGACAGAGGTGGTAGGTTTCACAGCCCCCACGCAAAAGAATAACACTGCCCACAATGTTGAAACCTTTACAAATGCACTCTATGAGCACCTGCAAGGATACATGGATCATGCCATCCCTAGCAAAACCATGACTCACTCCTTTAAGAGAAGGAAACCAGTTTGGTGGACCCCTGCCATAAACAGGCTATACAATAGAAGGAGGAAACTAGTTCAGAAAAAAAGCAAATCCCAAGAAGGAAAGACATCCCTGATCAGTATCAGTAAGAAACTAAGGTCCCTCATAAAATCATCCAAGGCTAACTTTGAAAGAAAAATAGCCAAAGATTCAAAAGATAACCACAAAGCCTTCTTTTGCTATGTTAAGAATCTAAGTGGCAACTCGCAGATATGTACTGAACTAGTGCAAAATAGCACAAAATATACTGAACCTACTGATATTGCCAACATCCTGGCAGATAGATTCAGTGCAAACTTCACCCCCCTCTCTCCCCCAGAAGGGTCCACAACAATACCAGAAAAGTGTAGTGTCCCGGAAATCACAGACACACAGGTGAAAACAGCCCTTTCAAAAGCCAAAAACACAGCATCAATGTGGCCAGATGGTGTCCCAGGCTGTATCTTGCACAAACTACAGAACAAACTAATCCCCCACCTAAACACGCTGTTCAACCTCAGCCTCTCCACAGGCTATGTGCCCATAGAATGGCACACAGCAATGGTTATTCCTCTCCACAAAGGAGGAGCCACAACTGACCTTGGTAACTATCGCTCCATAAGCCTGACTAGCCTGGTCTGCAAGGCTATGGAGTGCATCATCATGGAACTCATTAACAAAGACATTGGGAACCTCCAAACACAGTTTGGCTTTGTTAAGGCAGATCATGCCTACTAAACCTGGTTGACTTCTTCGAGACAGTCACTAAGGCCATAGACGAGGGAAAGGTGGTTTATACAGCCTACCTTGACCTCGCCAAGGCTTTTGACACCATTCTCCACTCGGGTATTGCAGAAAAACTCACCAGCCTGAACATAAACCCCTACGTCATGAGATGGGTTGCCAACTGGCTTACAGACAGAACTCACATGGTAAGAATAGCAGGCTCCAGGCCCAACTCTAAACCAGTCACAAGTGGTGTCCTGCAAGGCTCGGTCCTGGGACCCCTACTGTTCGGCATATACTTCTCAGAAGTACAGGCAAACACAGGAGGACTATGGCTAACCAAGTTTGCTGATGACTGCAAACTGGGAGCCATAACTGACTCTTCGGCTGACACGGACATCCTCCAAAAGGGCCTTACTGAGATGAACACCTGGTGTCAAAGTCATGGCCTCAAGCTAAATGCCAAAGAATGCATAGTCATCCAGTTTGGGAAAAACAAAACACCCATGAATTACCACATAGGTGGCACACCCTTAATACAGAAGAGGTAATAAGAGATCTGGGGGACCCAGGTAGATAGTAATCTCTCCTTTGACAATCATATTGCCAAAGTAGTTCAGAAATCCTTCTTTGTGGTCCATCTAATTACTAAAAGGTTCGCATCTAGAAATAGAGGTTGTAGTCTCCCTTTACTCGTCATGTATCAGACCCATCATAGAGTACAATGCCCCATTTGGGATGTACCTCACAAGACACTTCCAACAGCTGGAAAGACCACAAAAGTACCTCACCAAGATGATTACTGGCCTCAAACATATGTCCTATGCAGCCCGACTGAAAAAACTCTGGCTGTACTCAGTGGCATATCGATTACTCAGAGGTGATCTCTGCCTGACTTACAAAACCATGTCCAACTCAGAATTGATGGACATGCTCCACCTAAAGAAATCCAAGTCACTGCAAGCCACGTGCTCTAGTGAGCTAAACCTCCCCACAACAATAAATAGAACATGCTGGAGGGATAGATTCCTGTCACAGAGACTCCCCATGCTTTGGAACAAAATTCCAAAATACATTAGGCAGAGCTTCTCACTAGCACTCTTCAAGAGAAACCTTGACGAGTGGATGGGTAACAGAAAATACACCCCTGGGATCACTTCATTGGCTCTGCTTGACAGAGGATCAGTTAATTAATCAATGGGGTGGTGAAAGCCAACACACTCTGGCTAGGCTTACAAATGCCCTTGGGCAGATAGCCTAGTACCTACCTATGAACCTATGAACCTATGTATTGGTGACATCAAAGCACTTAGACCTGACACCCATAGAAAGGCATGTACAGCCTGACAGAATGGCTGCTACAGTATTACAGTTGTGATCACAGTAAGCTTACCTGCACTGTCCTCTGCTGTGGGCACTGTGGCACCCACCTCATGATGTACAGTGTGATGGTTGCCTGGGAGCTGTCATGTGTCCCTAGGTTCACCAGGAATTCCTCACTGGCCGTGAGTGGTTTTTCCACTGCAGGCCCTTCACTAGTGATGGCACAGTCCCTGGATTCATCAGCTGCCCTTCATTGTGCAGCATTCGCCATGCCGGTAGCAAGGTGTCAAACCTGGTCATATGTCTTGTCCTGGTGGCTAATGGCTTTCACATCCCAGACAAGGTCTGCCCACAATGCAGCCTTCTGTTATGCCTCCCTCTGGATAAGAGTATGTGGTGATGTTGCCTTAGCTCTTCAAGTATTAGTTCATTCTCAGCATCTGAGAAGGGAGCATGTCTCCTACAGTACATTAGTCCTGAAAGACAACAAAAGGGAAACACATTACAGGATCATATATATGGACATCCACTCTGTACAGATACAGCAAGTGCAAAATGGCTGGCACTAACAGCTGCTTGCTCATGCATGTCATAACCCATAGTGTGACAACATACTATGTGTGTGGGTACAACTGAGATAGTACTATTACTGAAGTATTTCCTTAGGTGCCATGACACCTTCTGCTGTATGATCATGCACCCAGCATTCCAGTCCACTGTGATGTGTCTCATAAGGCCAACCACATAATAATATGCCATAGCAGTAATGCCAGACATATAGCAGTGTCCTATAATAACTACTATATAGGGACAGTCTGCTAATACCAGTGTGCCACACTGACAAAAGACAATGCCATCCTAATGTATTGCAAATCCTCTGTAGGTGTAATTCAGCAGAGTATAGCTGACATGTCATTACCACAGGTCTAAGACCATCTTACTACTCAAAGCCCTATTCCTCATACCTCTATCCTTCCATATGAATCCTGTTATACACAAAAAACAGTCACATACATGCTAGAGTGCAGTACTCTTCTGTTGAAATGTGTGTCTGGTAAAGTTTCACAAAGGCATGCTCTGTGTGAGAAAGTCTCATACAGACTGTTTCCCCATAGCCATCTGCTTGCAGTTTTAACATGCTGCTCATTAGCAAGTAATTCCCTGTAAACAAATCTGTGGCTCTGATGTGCTACTTGCACCCTAAACAGCTGAATTGCACTAACAGTAGCCAATGACATGCAACCACTGTGCAATATATAAGGGCTTCATGTAGACCGGGGCTTATTTCTTAGCTGTTGAGATGGACAGTACTGGGGTGAGGAGACTACATTGTCGCAGAGGGTAGGTCTGTCTCTAGCAGAAACCTTTACATAGAGCTGTGTGTAGCCTAGGTTGCAGCTGCTGCTGCAGGTAATAGGCAGAGGGTGTGAACACTTTGGAGGATGACAAGTTTAGGTGTACCTGTGTCAGATGTGTCAGACTTGTAGAAGCAGAGCCAGGGTGGGGATACCCTTTACACTCCAAGTATGGCATGTGCTTTTGGAACGTATGTTAGGCAACTGTGTCAGCAACAGAGTACTAGGTGACATATACTTATGCTATATGGATATGTGAAGTGTGTTCCTACCTGCAGGCCTGTGCCTTCCAGCACTGAAAAACAGTTATTACACTTGCAATGCTTTGTGTGGATAAAGAGTGCATGAGTAATTCATTAATTGCTGTCTTCACAATAATGTACTTGAAATGCAACACAACACTGGCTTTGAACCCAGGACTGTGAGTTGCAAAATGTACTGTATGCAAAGCACTTTACAGGCTGAGCTACTGAGTCACTGCTAGAGCAGGTGTATTTGCAAGATATATGTGCATACATACAGGCTGTGACAAACATTTTCCACATCCATCAATATGTGCATGGCTTTATATGGCTGTATTTCTGCACCAGCATCCTGGTTGTACACATACTTTGCCATTGATGCCTTGACAGGTGTCTTTCTACATGTTGCTGATAAAAGAGCACATTTACCTGCTATCAAAGTCTTCACTTACATCCATAAATCATGTCGTTGGCTGTCTTGTGGTGTACTATTGCACTAGATTCCAAAGTACACTCCCATTTATTCCATTACTTTTAATTCCAGTTTCCCCAGTGCAGCACAGTGTGCAGCTCTGCTGAAACATGCCTAATGAGTGTGAATGGCAATAACATATGTTTTTTTCTTTAAATCACCTGTATTAATAAAGAGCTGTGTGGTGTGATGGGTTAATGCAGTGTGTTTGAGGTGTGATAGGCTCATGTTCAAAACATGGTAGAGGTATTTTTTAGTAATAGTGTCGTACAATGTGATAAACACATACACTCATATAGCTCTATTTAGTTGAGGTAAGTGATGCTAGAAAAAAGGAAGATAGAAAAGTGGTGAAATTGGGCAAGCAGGAGGGAAAACCTAGTGAAAGGCAGGTAGGGATGTGCAGGAAGGGTGTAGGAAAGAACCATAGTTATCCATTTCTCAATAGCAACTGTGCAGTTTTGCAATTTATAACTGACTTTGGACTGTCACCCCAGAGAGAGGGGTGATGACAACATAAGTGGTTTGTCAAGCCAATTGGACCAAATTATGTGTGCCCAGTGGATACCTGTGCAAAATGGAGATCTATGTATGAGACGATATATATATTTTTTGGGACAGGTGCTCATTTTTTTTAATAAGGTGAGAATGGAATGTTGGGTAAGGGACATAGGTGCATATGGGGGAGGTAATTTGGGTAGGTGAGGATGCATTTGCAAACAGACAATACAGACAAGGCAGCAGACAGAGGCGGTGTGTGACACAGGAGGGTAGTGAACACCTTGGATAGGGATGGTGTTTTGAAATCCAAGTCCCATGTGCCTCCAGATGGCAGAATCGTGACTCACATCCCCACCCATGGGACTGTCAGCACTGCTACTTCACTGCCCCAAGGGTAGCTTTGCTGGAGGCCGGGCACCAGGTTTCCCAGCATGCCCTCAATCCAGCGCAGGTGATGGTCATAGCCATGGTGGACTATCCTGTGCACCAGGACTGGTAGCTTATCCTGGGTGACTACTCTCCCTCAGAGGGGGACTGGGCCCTATCCCCTGGGGCAATACTACCTGACACAGCAGGTAGTGTAGAGGCAGCAGAGGGAGAACCACTGGTCTGGGTCCCAGATATGCTGGGACCCAGTGTTACGGCCAGTTGAGGCAAGGTAGGGGAATCAGCTGGAACTGGCCTACCTTGACGTGCTGTGGTAAATGAAGTAAATCATTAAGTTATAGTTAGTAACAACCAAACCATTGTCAGTATTAATGGAATGAAACATCATTTTTATTAATCAAAATACATATTAATGTATATTATGTGCAACACAACATTAAATAACATAACAGTCAGTATGGTAACAGCATGCCAGTATGAAGTAAACCATAAGGCCAACAAAACAGTTAAATATGTTAATACTGAATCATAATAAAACATAACAATAATCAGCCACATTTTTCAAAATATAGTTAAACAGTTTATATTAATACTAAATCATAATAATACATGACAATAATAAATAACTTAGTATAAGGGGTGGGGAGAGAGAGAAAAACATTGCATTAGTGACACTGCAGATGATACCCCTGAAAACACTGGTCAGACATACTTCTACAGGTGTATAATGACAGCTGTGATTACAGTGACTACACTTCTCCTATAGCTGTTGTAGCACATACATACATCTCAAACTGATAGCAAGGGACAATAAGGGCCAAGCACTAACAGATGCAGAGAACTACACAGAACGGTTTCACATAATGTGGACTTATATAACTACCAGGGAGTTCTGTAAATGGATTTGGTAATACATTGCATTCTAGGTAATAATTTATTTGGTAAATATGTGGCAGATGGATTAGTAAGTTTTAATTACATTACAAGAAATCATGACAAATGAGAGGAATGTTTCTGTACAATAATTAACTAGACAGCTGTCATTGCTTAGTTGGCAAGCCTGGGGGGTAGAACCCACTAGCTGTGACTGCAAGGGACATCTGCAAATAATTTAATAATTGACTGCCGCAGCATAGTACAGACATGCAAGAGATACAGCCATACTGGGATTACACAGTTTTATTTGTGAATCAGCAATGCTGATGAACACATTCTTGCTATTGAGTGTAACATTCTGTGAGATCTAAACACAGTATCTGCACATAATATGGGCTAACTCAGCCATAACATTTTTGTGTTCTTGGGGAGAGAGAAAATGTGAGCATTATATGTCTGATACTGAAAATGTAGTGGTACATAGCACTTGATTCGAACCCAAGCCTGTGTGCGGTAAAGTGGACTGTGTACAAGGAATTTAACAGACTGAGCTACTGGGTCACTGCTGACTTCAGGGTGACTAATACTTGCTTGGAGATCACCTGGAAACATACTTTGAATTATACAACACAAGTTACAGGACTTTCCTCTAGCATTCTAGTACTGTTACAGTGTTATACTAGACTGCAGTGACAATAGAATACACATGCATGGAATACAGCTGTACTGCATATATTACTACAGCTTTATTTCACTTTCAACAATACTGGAGAACACATATTATTGTTATTGGTTTGAAATATCTGTGAAGTCCACACACAATATCTGGCCGTGGAGTGGACTACCTCCCCCATATACCTTTATTACCTGAAGTCTGTGGAAGACAGAACATTATGTGTCCGGTACTGGCCTAGAAACAGCCTTGAACAGTCCTATGAATTAAGCAATATAGTTTGCAGCCATTAGATTTGCATTCTACAGCTTTTACAATGTTATACAGCAACCTTACCTTATAGACTGAATGCATATAGCTCTACTGCAATGGTTATGACAACACAATTCTGATGTAAACCATTTTCCTTGCTGTTATTGGCATTGTTTCTTGTTTTTATTGAACTGCAGTTGTTATTATTCATTTATTGCACTACATTCCAATTTTATTGCACTACAGACTTTATTATATATACTTTATTGCAGTTAATGCTTTACTCTTTCTTGCTTATTGCACTACAGTTGGCATAATACATCCATACTCACCACACTCAGGGTGCAACCTGGCCAGGCGTCTTGCATGGGACTCGACATTGCGAGCCCTTTCAGCTACAGCTGTTGGGAGAGAAGCACACCATTATGCATAGCAGTTTTGCAGATATTCAGCTTGCATTTTGTTAAGACAGCAGAAGACATACTTACATACTTGTGGGGCATTCCCTGCCCTCACTTCTTGGATCCAGGTGTCCAAGGTTCCTCTCCTCTCTTTCACCTTTTCAGGCCATCATGGTGGTGATGACACTGCATACCTGTGGGGAGGATACCAGTAACACAGGTGAGTTCTCTGGCCAACCAGTCCCAGGCTTCTGCCTTACACTCCAAGCCCTGGAAACCAGCCTGCAGCAGCCTATCATCATGTTTTTTACAAGGAGCGCAACCATGACCCTGGAATCCTGAATGTCCCACTGCTGTGCCTGAAAGTGCACACCTTCCCCAACACCACCAGTCATACTGACAGTTGATTGAACTCCAATAGATTCTGCAGAATTCATTCCTATTGCACTTAATATAGGCTTCCTTTTCACCCTTACACATCATTGGGCAACATTCAAAAAAGTGCCAGCTGGAGTAACATTGGTAAGAAAATGGCTTTTAATAAGAATTAAGACAAAAGATGGGAATCATATTGATAGGTATTGTGTGGGACAGTTTAGTGAAGCCTTTGGACTTTAATGCACAACAAATGCAAATTATTATTCATACAAACAAAGAAATTTTGTTGACACAGCATTTGAAACTTTTCTGCTAGCTGCTAAATTAAATTTACAATGGTATGCAGAAGAGTTGACTGCCTGCAGTGGAACATCTTTATTATAAATAATATGGTTTACAGCTAAAGAGAAGAGTGTCCATTCAGTTTACAATAGATGAGATTATGCAACAAGATATAGGAACATATTTGAATGTGAAATGCAGTATTATTCTTGAAATAAAGAAATGTATTGAAGAAAGAGACCTAAGAGGAGGGGGTAAGAAACACTGTTTTCTTTTCATCTTAAAACACAGCAATTATGCCATTTGACAATGGTGTTTCCCCTTGTCTACAATGTCTACCAGTCTCTCCTGTCCAGCCCTAGACTTACTCTGACCCATTTTTGGGGCCAGTGAGTAGAACAAGGCACCCCTGTGCAGCATCATACTGATGTTGGGGGGTATTTTAACTTAAGCCCTAGCTTCCATGCATCTCCTTGTGCATGCATGTACATTCAATGGCAGATTTGCAATAGGGAACTGTGGCATATTATCCCAATGTCTTGGCAATCCAGTCAATCTTCCCAGCCTATGCTCACTTAGGACAATGTTCCCTTACATGTCCTGGGCCTGCAACAGGGCTCTAACTTGAGGAGCATCTATGCACATACTGTCCCACCAGGATAAGCACACCCATCATTCCCCTACCATGCCTCAGCCATTTAAGCCAGTAATTCAACCCAGATCACTTGGGATATAAGCCTTTATACCTCCAGGCCATGGTGAGACTTTACTTTAATAATTTCCTTACTGAATGCCCTAAAAAAGATATTTTCAGTGTGGGGGGATAAAGGAAAGGAAAGGGAATTGTGAACTTAAATGCGGACTGTGTTGATGTGGGATAATTTTTTGTTTTAATTGTCAAATGAATAATGCATAAAAGGATATAGAAGATGTTTTGGGAAATGAGAATGTATTAATACCTGAACATGGACGTGGTGCTGAAAATTAAAATTAAGGTAGTGCAACAAATATATTTATGAGAATGCGGTGGAGACAGAAAGTGACAAGAATAATGAATATTTTAAACCAACAGTCATTTTATTTGAACAAAAAATAACGGCATAGTTGGTGAACATAGATTCCAAATGTTGGAAAAAGGAGACAGTAGTTCAAGAAAAATTACAGAAGAAGAAAGAGTATAACAAGAAATAGAGCAAAGAGTAAAAAGGAACAAAAGAAAAAGAAAGAAAAAGTGATGCACAAAAAACACTGATAAAGGATAAAGGATACATTATAAGATATTTTTATCATTGAATGCAAATGGTTTGAAAATGATTAAGAAGGCTATTAATACTGAAATAGTGTGAACAAGTAATAGGGCATATAATCCCCAGGATTCAGTAATCCTCTGTGTAAGAAAACATTAGTCTTACACGGAAATTCCAGTCTAAGAGGAAGACGGCAGCGCACCATGCATATTAATGAGGGTACACTGCCTCAACTCTAAGGCTAACATGGAGCATGCATGAGTGCAAGGGGCGTGTCGGACTGCCGAGCAGTCCAAAAATCCATGCCCCTGCAAGTCTCTCAATCGGGAAATGTCAACTTAATTGAGCGAGTCTGCTCAAATGTGTACATACCCAACACTACACTCCCCCACATTCTAAACCCCTGTACAATTATAAAATGTAAAACTTTTATTTTTTTTTTTATTATTCCCGATATAGCTGCCCGTATTTGCGTGGGTTTGCCCATTGCTTAGCTACAGTTAGCAGTTTAGACATCGAAGAGGATAATAAGAAACTTATATGCAAATTAAGCAAAATAGCAATAGTGGTAGAGCCTTTGCACAAAGAGGAGGCATTCCCGGTTCAAGTCCCACCACTCCCCTTTCTATTTTCTGTTGGAAATCTGTATATAAAAATAATTCCTAAAATTTATCATTTAAATTTTAGTAAAAAGCATTGAACTGGCCTATGTAGTAGTGAACAAATTTTATATATATATATATATATATATATATATATATATATATATATATATATATATATATATATATATATATATAAGAAGGTGAAATGGTTATGCATACTGATGGATGCATAAGTAATGTATCTTAAGCAATGTGAAGCACTGCTAAGCAAAGTTTACCAGTATTAAGCATATTTAAATATAATTGCTCGTAGCTGAGCACTGCGTTAACTAGCACAATAGCTTTGCTCAGAGCTGCGCATTGCGTAAACTAGTGCAAACAGAACATGTTTGCGTGTAGCTGTGCACCGCGCTAACCAGCACAACGTCGGGCAACGACAAGCAACGTAGAGCAACGCTGAGCAACGTCAAGCAATGCCGAGCAATGTCGAGCAACGTAGAGCAACGCAGAGCAACATAGAGCAATGTCGGCCAAAGTTGAGCAAAGTTGGCTAAACATAGCCAAACCTCCTAGCCGGTCTGGCCAGTAGTAAAATAAAAAGCAATGACAGGCCTCGAACCCGGGATACTGTGCACCATAAGCACAGTACTGAACCACTCATCCATGACCGCTTTTCATAAACATGCACATTCAACACACACATACATATCAATGGAAGTTTACCCATTGCTAAGCAGGTGTGCCTTGAGCTGAGTTTTTTCAAAACTGGCCAAACACAAATAAGTGCGGGAAATGATGCATATTGAAGCTCCATAGGCGGGAATACTTGCCATAACTGGTTGTAGCTTCCATCTGCAGGCAGCAATGGCCGGTGCTGGAGAGGGATCTTGTTTTCAAGCGCAACGTTGGGGCATTGAGGAGTCAAAAGTAATGGTTTGGCTCCTTGCCCATAATCATGAGGATAGACTCCTGCGGGGCCAGTACCAGGGCAGCCAATACAAAATGGAAGCCTGGGACCATCTAGCTCATGAACTCACCAGTACCACAGGTGTCCCTCAGACTGGTGAGCAGGTCAGACACCACCACGCAGACCTGAAGAGACGCAAGGTGGATCAACTGGACCAGTGGCTCCAGGAGGCCCGTGAGATGGAAAATGCCCCACTACTGAGTAAGTAGCCATGGAATTAAGTATGTAAGAATTGCTATTCTAGTGTATACTATGGATAGGTATGTCTCAATATCACTTCATTTACTTCACAGCTGCAGGTGTCCGTGCTGCGAATCAGCAAGTCTGTGCAGATAGGCTGCTAAGACTGCGCCACCAGGCAGGTTAGTAATTATTCTGCTTGTACTGTTATGTAAAATAAATGAGAAAGCCTGAAAAAAGTGTTTTAACACAATAAATAAAGGTATAATAATTCTCTAATAATTATTCTGCATGTACTGTTATATAAAATAAATGATAGAGCCTCTAGAAAAGTGTTTTAAGTCTTTAATAAAGGTATAATTCCTGGAGTGTGTCTGTGTCATTTTCTTTGATATGTTGTTGTAGTCTTGCATTATAGAAATAGTACTGTTGTATTAAGCGCTGTTAACACACGGTTGGGTAGGCCTATATAAAGTGGATGAAGGGAGTGCCAGTAGCTTTTAAGCATATTTACAGTCCTCAACTGTTGGTTCATGCCCAGCATGTAAAGCTTAATTTGGCACATGAGTAGCTTGGTATTGTGTTCCCCAGAAATGTCATTGTGCTGGCAGAAATGTAGGGAGCTGTTAACATATAACTGATAATTTCACCTAAACATATCTAGATAAGTATAGGAAAGTAGAGCTGTCAGTGTACCATCTCAGCAGTAGTGTGTCTGAGCAACTCACAAAATATGTAGCAGTAACATCAGCATCCCGAACAGTTTGTATGTCAGATACAGCCCATGTATATAAAGATCTAGCAAAACCCATTTCACAATTTAAGGACAATTGGGTAGTGTAATAATACATGTTGGGGACATATAACTGCAGTTAATAGGAATGTAGTGTAAACTAGAAGGATATATAAGTTGTTAATGGAGCTATCATTTTCCACCCTACTTTATGTGCATAAAAAATGCAATTCCACATCTCAATGGGTATGTCTAATCTCAAAACATTTGTTGGGACATATGTCCTACTGGTTTATAAATATCTGCATTTATTTAGATGCATGTGCCCTGTTCAGATACCACAATATTGGTGGCCTGTTGCCATCAATTAAACCTGCATGCTGTTGTAATGTCCACTGTTGTTCTATATATGCATGTGTCATGCTTGCTGTTCAACTGTTGGAACTCTGGTGTGTTGGCTTAATGGGAATACTTCTGCATGCTCTTATAACTAATTGCGAATGCTGTTGACTGTTACTAACCCATATTTTCATTAAATCCTCCTAAACATAGAAAGTATGGGAAGGCCGGTCCCAGCGGACACACCTGTCCCACCTCAGCTGGCAATGGCACCTGGCACCAGCAGGTCTGGTGCCCAGCCTGGGACCTCCACCTCCACTGGCCCTGTGCCACCTTTGGGTGTAAGCGCTGCAGGGGATGGGGCTCACCCCCCCGTGCAAGCGTGGGCGGAGGAGGGCCACCTATCACCCCCCGAACGGTCCGGGCCGTGGTGCGTAGGGAGATTGAGCATTCTGCCACTGATCCTCTACGCCAGCTTGAGGCATGAGTGGCACGACTCATGGGTGAGTCTGCCCCTCCTACACAGCCCCCAGCACAGCCACCCTCTGGGCTGTGAAGGTGCAGTGGTGACTTTCCATGGGTGGGGATCTCAGTTCCACTGTTGCCATCTGTGGGCTCATGGGCTTGCGATTTCCAAACATCCTTCCCCATCAATGGTGTTCACCCACCACGTGTCATATTCTGCCCCTGTATGCATCTTGTTTGTCTTGACTGTTTACCTCCCCAACCTACCTCCCCAAATATACCTACTTCCCCTACCCCACATTCCACTCTCACATGAAAAAAAAAGGGCAATCTGCTCCCAAAAAAAAAAAATATGCCCCATACATAGCTGCCCATTTTGCACACATGTCCTTTGGACACATAAAATGTAATTTAATTGGCAGTACAACATACTCTCTCAGGGGTGGAAGGTTTCATATTCCCTCCAAATTTATTGCATATGCACAGCTATTGCTGTTAAAGAAATGGTCAGCTATGGACCTTCCCTACACCCATCCTGCACATCCCGAGCTGTTTTCCCTACTGTCTTTCCCTCTTTGTGCCCCGTTTTCACCACTTTCCTATCTCCCCATTTTCTTTTCTTTCAAAGAAATGAGTGTGGGGGTTAGAGGGAGTAAGCACTATTAAGCAGTAGTTAGCGGGTTTGCACAAGTGTATACTTGTTTGCACTTAGCTAAGCATTGCTAAGCATCACACAAACCCACTTACAACTGCTTAAAAGTGCCTTAGTCACTCTGACATACAGAGTGCCTTAGTCACTCTGTATGTCAGGGTCCTTGTTCTGCTCAGCAGCAAAATAAAACACCTCTGTCAGTCTCGAACCCCGGACCTGGTGCACACTAGACTGCATGAAGTACCACTAAGCCAAGGTAGACATACAACAAGTTGTGCTGAAATAAATATATCATGCATCAGAATGAGTGAATGTGAAGGAAAAATAGGAATGCCATAACACAAATCTTGTTCTGTGGATCTTTACCAGCAGTTGTGGAATTGCATTAAATGACTGTGAAAAAAGAACCAGCCATTCTAGCGGGAAATAATGTTACAGCAGCACTTTACAACCCCCACACAGTATCATAGCAGGACAAACACTGGCATATCTGATTAGGGCAGAGGCCATACTTCCCAACTGTGACTAATTTTCAGGGATGTCCCTGATTTTGAAACAAATTTTAGCTGTGTCCCTCTGAATCCCTCTGAAAAGTACTGATGTTAGACAGAAAGGTGGGGAATTACACTTAATGAATAATAGCAATAAGTAAGAGTTAGACACTGCTTGTACTTCAGAAAAGGTGTATTAATCCATATGCTCTGGTTCTCTCAAAGTCTCAACTTAATATCTCTAATATTTTAAAGGTGTACCTCACTTTTACCTACTTTTCCCTGAGTCTGTTCAAATATGTACCTGAGTGTTTGAGAGGCCTGGCAGAGGCAGAAACACACAGGCATATCAGCTTTTCTGCTGTTACACACTGTGCAAATAGCTTTGGAAGGAGTTCCAGAAGCGTACCCTTATGTAGGAGTACAACACTGAAATACCAAAGGATGTAGCCATGTACTGGTAGCAACCAACTGTGACAATGCCATTGTTCCAGTGCTAAAAAGACCGGTGTGGTGCACAGACAAAGAATAACAGGCTAACCTCTGGCTACCATCTGGGTAGGTCCACAGTTGGGAGCTACGTAGACAGACTACTTGCCTTGATAAACTAACAGGTACACAGCAACCCTTTAAGTCCAGCAAGATAAAATTCACACAATAATACATAATGCTCTCTGTACTTCTGCACCCCTACCCAAATGTATAATATATCTGTGTGTTCAGGGTCTACCAAGGATGTAGGTAGGCATACACAGTACTGAAATTTATCCAGTTTTCTTGAGCAGCCTGTGCTAATGTCAACACTAAAAAAGCACAAACTGTTCAGAAAGAAGTAAATTAATATTCACAGTATAGCAGTTCACAAACAGTTCATGTGCCAAAAGAATACATCTCAATAACTACTTTTGTACGGCGGTTAATTGTATAATTAGAAAAGAAAGCGCATACTCCCATTTATCTTGTGTTAGCATTTAGAGGGGTGAGTACAATTCTACACTGACAAGTGTGTACTGGAAGCAGCAACATTCAGGTCTGAGTACAACATTCATATCACTGGCTACACCCCTGGCTTCAGATATAAGAACTATACCAACCTTCTGACTTAAACAATGATGTCCACAGCAAACAAGCATGATCCCCATTTTGGAAAGCTGAAAGGGCTATGCCTACCTGAGTTAGCAATTTATAGCATTGGGTTGCTATGACAGTGATTACTGCAATTACCACACAGCAGGCTGCATGCAATTAGCAAATGGTGGCCACCAATTGGTGCAGAGGCCATTACATGCACACGTGCAAATACCTATAAAAGCAGGCTGTAATTGCTGCCCACAAACTCAGTCACTCTATTGCAGAGACTGAGAGAGAGAGAGAGAGAGAGAGAGAGAGAGAGAGAGAGAGAGAGAGACAGAGAGAGAGAGAGAGAGACAGTGAAAAGCAAAAGGAAAACGGAAAATAAATAATACCAACTCATACAAAGGAAAGGTATGTAACAGATATGCATTTACTGGCATGCAGTAGATGTTTTTGAAGAGTACTCTACATAATGTGAACCATTCATATGTGGCAGCAGTACGTATCTATGCACAGATGTCCTGCTTAACTACTGCCATGGACAATTCAGTGTGTAGCTGTGTGCAGTTGGACATAACTGTAAAATATGTAGCTCAGCATTAAATGTCAAACATCTGAAACATGTTATCTGTGTTCTGTACAGTAGTGTGGACAATGGCTGTTTGGGGGATTAGCGCAAACATTTATATAAACATGGTTGTGACAGAGTAATACATGCATGATAGCCATATTAAAGTTTAGCTTAGCATTGGCAACTGCTATACCAGGCTAGTATGCTAATCTAGCATTTTTAGCTATATATACCCCCTCTAATGTTACTGTGTGTTCACATGTGACACCTGTTCATGTTGCAGCAAGGCCTAACAGTTCAGCTGTGAGGTCCAGGGACTTACAACAGTGTGGACCTTGTGTGTGTATGGCACACACATACGGAGAGATATATATGTGTCATATATGTTAACATCTGTATATGTGCATAGAGCAAGGGGCATATTGCAACTGTTTGTGAAGGGTGGACATATATATGTTGGTGGAGGTTGTTATGTGCATATTTGTATGTAGATTTTAGTGTGTGACAAACAAGACAGCATACAGTGCTGGTAACTGACATGTGGTGGTTAAACACTGTGTGTGTTTAGTTCAGTTTGCAATGTTGCAGTCAGTGATGCCTGCTAAAGCTACCTGGGCTGAGAACACTTTCAATGTATTTCTCACAAGACTGTGTGATATTATTATATTACTGTATACCTCACATCCTTTGTATAATTGATATTCCCACCATGAAAGGTGGACTGTATATGTGCCTATATATATATATATATATATATATATATGTTACACCAATGGATGTGTATATGTATTTTATATATATATATATATATATATATAGATAGAGAGAGAGAGTCATATATAGTCATACACACCCACATCTACTTGTTGCAATAGATTCTATGTAAAGTTGACTGAGTGTGATGGTCAATGTGTTGGTGAATGTGTCAAAGATGTGTATTTGTGGGATAGCTTAGTGGGAAACTGTTTCTGTCATGGTATTATGTGTCCTTGCTTTGATCCCAGCAAAAGCTGTGTATGCTGTTGCTAGGCAGATAAGCACTATGGCATACAGTCTGATGTAGTCCCTTGGCATTAACTGGGGTGTGTTACAGGAGGCTAAAGCACTACATGTATGCTTATTGATTGTTACTGATGTTGAATCCAAATCCTGTATGAACTGTAGTACTACTTGAAGCTGTAGGCCTAAACAGCAAAGTATGGTGTATGTCCACATTGCTTGGAACCACTGTTTTGTGTGGTCCCTGTAGTCCTCACAGATTACATTCCTCAGGCTTAAGGTTTTGTAAGTACTGACACACAGTACTGTATGGTACACATGTAAAGCTTATCTGGGTTTTCATACCTTTGTGTCTTGTAATTATGTCTGATGTGTGTGTGTGGGTATGCCTGTAACATGTCCTCTGTCATATGTGTGTTACAAGATATAACTGCATATTTAGCAACATTTATAGTTTTCTACAGCAGTATGTCACCTATATCCACAATTGTGCACATATTTTGGCCATGGGTTTGCCATCAACAAGTTGCGTGGTATAATGGTAATACTGTAACTGGACTTTACAAACATTGCGATGGATGACATATTTCTTTATGCATTCACTTGATCTATACCTTCTGTGGCTAGGTGGTGCATTGTGTCGCATACAGTGTGCCATGTACTGTTGTGTAGTCTTATATAGTGATTTTAGTTTGTTGCTGTGCAGAACTTGGTTTATTATATAGAGCGTGCCAGGCACTTTAAAGCAGTTGTGGGGTGAACACTGATAAGTGGTATTGAAAGTGTTTACTCTCAGTCAGCTAGTAGGTTGCTATATATGGCAGTTCAGTGATATCTGTACTGTATAATGTTAAGTGTGCCATATGACTTGCTCAGACATATTTTTTCTTTGGCTTCCAGGGATCATGGCCCACCATCGTAATCCTAGCTACAGTAGTGCTGAGGATGACATTATTACCAGCTGTCTGATTCAGCACTACAGCCTACTATTCTCGAGAACCAGCCAAGACCAGCATGAGCGTACTGCACTGTGGCAAGATGTTGTCCTGAGGGTAAATGACATAGGCATGCATAACCGGACATATGAGCAGGTATGCCATCACTGCAGTGATTTACTTATAAATATCTGGCAGCATGCTTCTGATGTCTGTAGACAACAGCTTGCAACAGGTGGTGGGGTTAACATCCATCCCCCCCTCACCAGAGTGGAGGAGCTGTTCCTGAGCCTGGTGGCACCTGCCCAACAACAACAGCAGACATTTACCTTGATGGAGGTTGGAGCCACCCAGCAAGAACACATGGAGCGTGCAGGTAACATGGCATATCTATAGACTACTGTTACCTCTATTGGTAGATCATGCATATGTGAGATGTGTACTGTGTAGTTAGAAGATGTGGAGCCTGTTGTTGTGCAATACTGATCATTTGGAACATAATCTGTAGGCCTGTGAATGTAAACTGTTGCACTACTGTAAGATTGCAAACCCACAGTAGCAATGTCACAGTTGTTGCCACTGACAAACTGTCTCATATCCATGTAGGTCCCTCTGGTGTGACAGCAAGGCAGCGGACACATGCTGGTGAGTGTGTTTTACATTTATTATTGCAAATAAAAAGTGCATGTCGTAGTTAAGGTGTAGGCCATGTACACATGTAACACACCTACACATAATGCATGCTGTGCATGTTTGCTGTGAGACTACGCACATCTCAGTAATGTGATTAGCTGCCTAAAACACATGCAATACACAGACCATCTCAAACAAATGTGGCTACACTGTAGTGACCATTGGATAGGCAGAGTCGATATGCATGCACACAACATACACAACTATGTCATACACAGAACATGTTAACATGCTACACATGAAGTATTCACAAACCCTCTGTAAAGTCACACTCCAGTATCCCAAATGTCATCCACACAGCACACATAATATACCTGAGGGGTAGAGGCCTATCATGGGGCAGTGAAACACTCTGCAACACACAACACATTCATGTTAGGCAATGCTCCTTGTTGGCCTCCTTACAAACCCATGTAACAACTGGCTGTGAAATGGTGAATGTAGCCATGGTAGTGCAGTTCTGGTACAGCATGATAGATGCTGGTTTGGGGCACATTTGTAGCCTTGAGTGACCACATGATGCGTCATGATGATGGCTTATGGTACAACACCCCATCCAGTTATTGTAACCACAGTACTACACATATCTTTTATTGCTATACACCTCAATGTTATGTGTGTGCAAACATATGCACCTATAAACAATATGCATACCAATCACCATTTGCACAACCAACACATACATGTCTTGTAATGCTATTGAGTGGCTAGGTCATATGACACACATTGGGTATTTGTGATGTTTAAATATGCAGTTGTGTTTTAGCATGCCATGCCATGGATGACACTGGCATGTCCACAATATGATCTACACTCACCATAACTACTGTACATTGGCTATGTGGACCAATGGTATTCCATCCGTTATACATGCACCACTGATCTTGTGTGTATACACATCATGCATGAGCTAAAACTGTGTCCACAATTATTTGCTAAAGACACAGAGGATCTAATCAGAATTGGATATCAATGTGACACACAGATACACATCCAGCCATGGTATGTATACCTGTGAGTGATGGTGCACAGTACATTAAAGAGTTTTTAATACTTGCACAGCAATGTTGTGTCCATGTACACATTGCGTTCCAGGGGGAGGCCAATCACTTAACAACAAAACACATGCATCAAAGCCATGTATACTGTTAGTAACAAGGACTGTCTACACTCGCACTGCATGCTGTTGAGCAACACAAGTCCTGCATGCTGACATGTGAGATATGACTGTTTGGCTTGTGATACTGTACCCCCTATCAACTGCTATTGAGTATGTTCTGAGATGGCTGGTGGTGGTGTGTGTGTGTGTCTGCTTTAGTGAGGAGTGTATTTGTGTGCATGTGTGCATGTGTTCATGTGTGCATGTGTTCATGTGTGCATGTGTTCATGTGTGCATGTGTGAATGTGTGAATGTGTGCATGTTTGCATGTGTTCATGTGTTCATGTGGTCATGTGTTCTGACATAATGTACAGGTCTTAAAGTATGTTTCCTGTTTTACTCTCACAGGTGCTGAGGTTGGGCTGGTTCAGTGCAGCAGGGAACCTGATGTCACTGACACAAATAGTGATAATGAGGATAGGTGTGTTGCGGCACAGGCATGTTTGTCAGGGTCTGTTGTTGGGCCACCAATTGACAGTACACAAGTCTCCACCCCATCCATGCACACAGTCATACTGCCTGTACATCCATCATCATCAATGCCCTTAGCAGAGGGACAGTGTACAGTCAGCAATGGCCAGGACAGTGTGGTATCTATGGCACATGCATCAGGACACAGCAGCCATAGCCAGATGTCTGGAACGGTACCATATAGGCAGACGTCCAGGGGTTCTCATCAGAGCACGGCTGGTCATCATGCCCCTGGCAGACATGCCACAACTCTTACGGCCACACACATGTTCCAGGCTGTCATGGAGGCACAGGCACGTATGGAGCGGTACACCAGACAGGGACTAAGGGCACAGAGGGCTCATAACACCTCTTTAAATGACAGCATCCGTGACCTAGCAGGTGCCATCCATAATTACACTGAGGTCATTGATAGACATTGGGGTGAGACATTAGATGTCCTCCACAATGCCATGTCCATGTGTCAGGACAGTGCGGGACTGTTGAGATGTCGACATGGATGTATGCTAGCAACATCATCAGCTGGTAGTCGCTGTGGACTTCCATCAAGTCATAGCTGCTACCGTAGTGCCAGTACCAGCCCCAGCAATGTTGGAGGTGGGCTGTCCATCGACCATCCTAGAAGACCACGTGTACATGGCTCTGGTCAGTCCCAACAGGAACCTGGATCCAGTGTACATATGTCAACCTCTGAGGATAGTACCCAGTCTGGATTAGTACCTGATACCCTCTGTAGCACCCCTGCCAGGCACAGGTCCCATATCCGAGGCCAGAGACGGTGATCTGTAAAGCCTGCCAGGTACAGTCTGTAGCTGTCCCACAAATCCCCATATATGGCAGCCACATGGTGGAACTGTGTGCATGCAGACACACACACATAAACCAGACACCTAGGGCAAACACATACCCGCACACATTACATCCACATTGGCCCATAACAGTACTCTTGGCCCTCACACACATGTCAATTGTATGGCTCAACACACCCTGTGCATATGATGAAACCTGTGCTACCTCCTGTCATCTTTAACATTGATGCAGGAACAGGCTAACATGGTGCTGATGCACAGGGTGACTTTATAACAGAATAGCAATATTAGCATGCTGTCAGCAGTAAAGTGTAATGATATCCTTGAAGGTGTAGCTGAGCAGGCATGATGCATTAAAGCTATAATTATCAATGTAGCATTGTTTACACCAGTGTTTATTCCAATTGTGTATTGTCTGCCCATGTGCCACTTGGCCGATGTGTGTAGTTTTGTCAGCATGTGTTAGAGTGTGGACAGTAAGTGTGGGATGTGTGCAGCACAGATTTGCAGGTGTACATTTGTGAACATGGTTGAGGTGCACTGTCTGCATGTACGTGCATATTGGACACATGGGCAGGGTGACATGCCCTGTATTAGACAGTGTTAACACTCCATAGTTTCTATTGGTGGCCAGTATGCATTGTACTACACACATTTTGGAACTGTATGACATGATTTGACACTGTGCTGTGGGTGATACTGTTACTATCTGTCATTGGTTTGCATTCTGGTAGTATACATAACCTCAACAGCCTGACCATAAACAATTGTTAGATGATGTCTTGACAACTGACACACAGATATAAGGCACACAGTAACATTTGCAGCTTTCAAGTACTATTCTATGCCAGTAACCAGTGGTATTCACCGGCACTCAGTCCTGGGACCACTCATGTTTGGCATATAGCTTTCTTAGGTACAAGCAAACACAGTAGGGATATGTCTGGCCACATTTGGCAATGCATACTGTGGGCTATAATGCATTCTCCAGATGACACACACATCCTCCAAAAGGGTATCATACAGACAGATACTGGGTGTCAAACCCATGCTGTAAAGCTATAAGCCAAATAAAGCATAGTCATCCACTTTTACAAAACATAGTATCCCCAGAGTACCACATAGGTAGTAACCCCCAAAATATTGAACAGGTACCGATGCATACATAGAGCCATGTGTTACGTCATCTCTCCTTTGATAATCACATTTCCAAAGGGTTTTGTAAATCCCTCTGTGGATCACATAAGCAATAAGGGGTCTGCATGCATATCCACAAAGGTTGTTGCACACCTATAATAAATAGCCATCTTTGACAGACTTTGCTGCTTTTGAACAGGTTACAAATATACCTCAGGCATAAACCCTCACTCACACTATTCAATAGAAACCGTAATGAGTATATGTGAAATGGATGATGTAGGCCAAGGATCGCTGCAGTGGCTAGGCTTGTCACAAGCATACAGATGTGACCTAAGGTCTGGAAAGTGGCAGCACACTCTGGCAAAGATAACAGATGTGTTCATGGAGAAAGCAAGGTTCCCACCTATGAAATAACTGAGGTCACATGTCTGTATATGTATTTGCCACACAGTTACCTGACATGTGTAATGCACATACTGTTGTCATTGTGATATGTCATACAGTAGTAAAAGCAAAACACACATAACATTGACACACAGTCACCAAGTGCAGGATTTAAACCCCTACCTAACTACTTTATGATACTAGAGAAATATGCATTAACACAGCGTGCTACACACATTACTGGGAGCTCTCTATTCCACTTTCATATTTGTAGGATGGTGACATCATCAGACTTGACAAAGATGAGTATACCACTTTTAAGGTGTTTCAGTAATCTTCAAAAAGGTTGCTCCTCTCCAAGAAGACACACACTCTCATACAGTTGGCAAGTGCAGGATTCAACCCCCTACCTAACTACTTTATGATACTAGAGCAGTATACGTGAACACAACACGCTATACACATTACTAGGCATTCTCTATTCCACAGGTATATTTGTAGGATGGTGACATCGTCAGACTTGATAAAGATGAGTATACCACTTTTAAGGTGTTTCAGTAATCTTCAAAAAGGTTGCTCCTCTCCAAGAAGACACACACTCTCATACAGTTGGCAAGTGCAGGATTCAACCCCCTACCTAACTACTTTATGATACTACAGCAGTATACATTAACACAACACACTATACACATTACTGGGAGCTTTTGTTTCCACAGGTATATTTCTAGGATGGTGACATCATTAGACTTGACAAAGATAAGTATACCACTTTTAAGGTGTTTTAGTAGTCTCCAAAAAAGTTGCTCCTCTCCAAAGAGACACACACAGTCTCATACAGTTGTCAAGTGCAGGATGTAAACCCCTATCTAACTACTTTATGATACTACAGCAATATGCATTTACACAAGTTCTCCTTTCCACAGGTATATTTGTAGGATGGTGACATCATCAGACTAGACAGAGTGGGTTACATTAGGTGACATTAAGTGGGCTACATAGAAGGAATTTCTAAACACTTTGGCAATGTGATCATCAAATGAGAGTTTACTATCTACCTGGGTCCCCAGGGCCATAATTACATTCTCTGTACATACCGGATTACCACCTATGTGGTAATTTGTGTGCACTTTGTTTTATCCAAAGGGGATGACTATGCATTTTTTTGGCATTTTGCTTGAGGGCATTGTTTTGACACCAGGTATCTGTCTCTGTAAGACTCCTCTGGAGGATGTCTGTGTCAGCCGTAGAGTCGATTATGGACCACAGTTAGCAGTCATCTGCAAACTTGTTCAGCCATACTCTTCCCATGCTTGCCTGTACCTTTGAGCAGTATCTACTGAACAGGTGGGGTCCCAGGACCAAGACCTGTGGGATGCCATTTGTGACTGGTTTAGAGTTGGACATGGCACCCACAACTCTGAACATGTGTGTTTGATCTGTGAGCCAGTTGGCCACCCATCCTGTAACATAGGTGTTAATGTACAAGCTGGTAAGCTTGTCCATGATGCCAGAGTGGGGAATGGTGTCAAAGGCCTTACTGAGGTCCAGGTGGGCTGTGTGGACTACTTTCACCTCCATCTGTGTCCTTGGTAACTGTTTCAAAGAAGTCAACTAGGTTTAGGAGGCAGGATCTGCCTTTAACAAAGCCAAGTTGGGTAGAGTCCAGTGTCTGGAGGTTCCCAATGTCTCTGTTTGTGGGTTCCATGATAATTTGCTCCATAGCTTTGCAGACCAGTCTGAGTAGGCCTATAGGACAATAGTTTCCAGGTTCTGTTGTGGCACCACCTTTGTGGAGCTGGATGACTGTTGCTGTATGCCATTCATTGGGTACATAGCCTGTGGTAAGGTTGAATCTGGACAGTGAATGTAGGTGAAGGTGTAGTTCCTTTTGAGGCTGGTGTAAGATGCAGCCTGGGACACCATCCAGTCCCATTGAAGCTGTGTTCTTAGCTTTGGAGAGGGCTGTTTTTACCTGCATGTCCATGATGTCTGGGGCTCTGCATTCTTCTAGGATGGACACAGGCCTTTTTGGGGGTGATGGGGAGGTTTGCACTGAACTTGTCCACCAGGATGTGGGCAATGTCAGTTGGTTCAGTGTATTTTTTGCCATTTTGCAGTAGCTGACAGCATATTTGAGAGTTGCCACCTAAATGTTTGGTATAGCTAATGAAGGCTTTGTGGTTGTTATTCTTACATTCCTTGGCAATTTGTCTTTAGACACTAGCCTTGGATTATTTTATGAGCGATCATTGTTTCTTCCTAATAATGATCAGTGATGCCTTTCCTTTTGTGAAGTTTGCTCTGTCATGTGTTTGTTTCCTCCTTCTGTTGTATAGCTTATTTATGGGCAATGACCACCAAATTGGTTTCTTATTTTTTGAGGAGTGTGTCTTGGTTTTATTTGGGATGTCTCGATCCATGCATCCCTGTAGATGCTCATAGAATGCACTTGTAAATGATTCTGCAGATTGTATAGCATTATCCTATAGCAATGGGGCTTTGGAACTTTTCACTTTGGTCTTGAGAAGTGTGCAGTTTGCTTTTGAAAATTTCTTCACAATGGTTTCCTTGACTGGGGGGGATGTGGATGTCCAGTGTGATTACTTTATGATCTGATATTACCAGCAAGGGGTTTATCTCTGTTGTGGAACACTGGTACCCCATGTTGGTGATGATAAGGTCCAGTATGTTGTCACCTCTAGTGGGCATGGTGGCCAGCTGTTCCACGGCATTTGAGTTTTTAAAATCTAGGAAGCATTGAGCAAAGGAAGATGTACACGAGTAATTCTCTCAGTCAATGTTTGGGTAGTTGTAATCTCCTCATATAATGGTGTTTGGTAGGACCATTATATTTTCCACTTTTCTCAGGAATACTGAGTGAGGTTCCTGAGACAAGGTAGGTGATCTGTACCAGGCTACAATCTGATAAGCAGCTTTGCCCAATGTTAGTTGCACTTGCATGGTCTCCAAGGCCTCATGCTGTGCCACTAACCTGAAGGTGTGGGTATCCATAAGGTAAATGGATACACACCTTCCTTTTGTATTTCACTCTGGGTTTTGGGGCAGAAGATTAGAGGGATTGTGAGTGTTTTACGTGGAGCATGTCCAACAGCTCTGTGTTTGACATAGCTTTGTATATTAGGCAGAGATCACCTCTGAGTAGGCGATATGCGAGAGTTCAGCTGGAGAATTTTGAGACGGTCTGTGTATGGCACATATTTCAGGCCACTAATGCTCTTTGTGAGGTATTTCTGCAGGCTTTCCAGTTGTTGTAGATGTCTTGTGAGGTACATAGCAAAAGGGGCATTGTACTGTATTATGGATCTAGTGAGTGATGAGTAGAAGGGAACAATGTCCTCTTCTATTCTGCATGAGACAGCTTTTGTGATGAGGTGTGCCACATAGAAGGATTTCCTGACTACTGTGGGGATGTGATTATCGCAGGTGTGTCCACTGTCCACCTGTGACCCAAGGTCTCTTATCACACTTTCAGTGTTAAGTATACTACCACCTATGTTGTAGTTCATGGCTACAGAGTTTTTACCAAAGGGGGTGACAATGCACTTTTTGACATTGAGCTTGAGGCCATGGCTTTGACACCAGGCATCTGTCTCAGTGAGGCCCTTTTGTAGGATGTCCACATCTTTAGTAGTTTCAATTATGGCTCCTAGTTTGCAGTCATCTGGAAACTTCATTAGCCACAGACCTTCCATGTTAAAGTACTTCAGGGAAGTAAATACCAAACAGGACAGGACCCAGGACTGAACCCTGTGGTACTGCACTTGTCACTGGTCCAAAGTTGTACTTGAAGTCTGCTACTTTCACAGTGTGTGTTCTGTCAGTGAGCCAGTTGGCAACCCATCTTGTGACATAGCAATTTATACCTAGTTTAGTGGGTTTATTTATAATTCCAGAGTGGGGGATGGTGTTGAAAGCTGTGGCAAGATCTACATAGGCTGTGTGAACCACCTTACCCTTGTCTACAGTTCTGGTGACTGCTTCAATGATGTCTATCAGGTTTAGGAGACATGATCTGCATTTTACAAACCCAACATGGTTGTGATCCAGAGTTTAGAGATTACTAATATCTTTTTTTATAAGTTATATGATGATACATTCCATGGCCTTGCAGAGCAGGCTCATCAGGCTAATGGGGCGCTAGTTCCTGGGTCCGTGGTGTCTCCACCCTTGTGTAGTGGGATAACCGTCACTGTGCGCCATTCATCAGGCACAAAGCCTGAGGTGAGGCTATGACTGAACATGTTACGTCCGTGTGGTGCCTGTTCGTTCTGTAGTTTGTGTAGAACACAGCTTGGGAAGTTATCTGGTCCCATGGATGCTGTGTTCCTGGCTTTGGAGAGTGTTTTTTACCTGTGCAGCCATGATGACAGCAACTTTGCAGTCTTCCGTAACAGAGATGTGATCTTTCATGGGTGAGAGGGGGGTAAAGTTAGCACTGATACTATCTGCCAGGATGTTGGAAATATCAGTTGGGTCTGTATATTTAGTGCCATTGTGCTGTAACTCAGAGCAGATCTGAGTGTTGCCATTGGGATTCTTGACATAGCTATAGAATGCTTTGTGGTTGTCTTTAGAATCAGTGTCGATTTTGTTTTCATAACTAGCTTTGGAGGATTTTATCAGGGATCACAGCTTCTTACTGATGTTGACCATGGAGCTCTTCCACTCATGGGATTTTATCCTCTTTTGCAACATTTTCTTCCTTCTGTTGTGCAGTTTGTTTATGGCAGGGGACCACCAGATTGGCTTCCTTTTCTTGGAGGATAGCATCTGAGTTCTGTTTGGGAAAGCACGATGCATGCAGTCATGTAAGTGCTTATAAAGTGCAATTGGGAAGGATTCAGTAGTCATAACTGTATTGTCCATCTGCATGGGTGTCCTGCAGTTCAGCACTTCTGTCTTAGGAAGCATGAAGTTGGCTTTGGAGACATTTTTTATCATGGTTTCCTTAATGGGGGTGTGGGTCCAGAATGTGGATATGTAGGGTAATTAGCTTATGGTCAGATGGGACCAATGAGGCACTGACTTCAGGTGTGGAACACCAGTCATGCAGGACAAACCAAACCCCGTAACCAACACAAATAACCACAAAGTGAGCTAAATGCTACTCATTGCCAGAAGTCTCAGCCTCCAGATGCACACACTCGATGCACTTCTCATTATGGAGGATATTGATATCTGTGCAGTAACAGAAACCTAGTTCAAGGCTCCAGACAGCACACCAGCACTACCAGGATACTACTCATTCCATACCTTCCAGCATCAGAACCTGAATCATAGCACATAGGGTGAGGATGTATCCATATTCATCAAGGATACCTACACCTCTCTGTACATGCTCTCTACAGGATATGTACCCATAGAATATTGCACAGCAACATTCTTCACACTCCACAGGGGTGGGGCCACAAAAAACCCTTGGCATTCATGTTCTATGAGCCTGACGAGTGTGTTCTGCAAGGCAATGGAGCCAGTCATAATGGAAGTCAACAATACAGAGATTGGGAACCTTCACACAGTTGAGCACACCCAGTTTGGCTATGTCAAATGCAGACCACACCTCCTGAACTGGGAGGATTTCTTTGACAGTTACCCAGGCTACAGATGATTTAAATGAGTGCAACACAGCCTACCTATACCTCGCTAAGGCCTTTGACACCATTCCCCAGTCAGGTATCATAGATGAACTCACCAACCTGGCCATGAATCCATACATCACAAGATGGATTGCAAACTGGCTCACAGATAGATCCCACACATTAAGAGTTGCTGGCTACATGTCAGACTCTACACCGTTAATGACTGGTGTCCCCCAGGGTTCAGTCCTGGGGTCCCTCCAGTTTGGTATAAACTTCTCAAATGTACATGCCAACACAGGAGGGTTGTGGTTGACTAAGTTTGCTGGGAACTGTAAAGTGTTTGCTATAATAGATTCCCCGGATGACAGACATATTCTCCAGAAGGGACTCTATGAGACAGATGTATGGTGTCAGAATCATGGCCTCAAGCTCACTGTGGAGGAATGCATAGTGATCCTCTTTGTTGAAAACAAAATACCCACAAACTACCACATAGGTGTTACCCCCTTAAAAATTATAAGGTGATAAGGGATCTGGGGACACAAGTAGATAGTCATCTTTCCTTTGACAACCATGTTGCCAAAGTGATTGGGAGATCCTATGTGACCCACCTAATCAACAAAGGGTTTGCATCAGGATCTAATGAGGTAGTGTTGGCACTCTACTCTTACGTCATCAGACCCATCATTGAGTACAGTGCACCATTTAGGATGTACTCGACTTAGCATATCCAGCAGCTGTAGAGACCACATAGGTACCTCACCAAGAGGATTACTGGCCTCAAACAGTTGTGTTATGCAACATAACTGTTAAAACTAAATCTGTTCTTTGTTGCGTACTGCCTACTCAGAGGCACACTCTACCTAACATACAGAGCCATGTCCAGCACATAACTGTTGAACATGCTCCATCTACAGATAACAACATTGAGTCACCCTACACATTCCAGGGATATGAACCTCATCACAATGATGAATACAACATGCTGGTGGGATAGACTACCATCCCAGACACTTGCCTTACTGTGGAACAGAGTCCCAATGTACATCAGACAGAACTCCTCACTGACACTCTTCAATTGGAACCGTGATGAGTGGATGGGAAATAGACAATTCATGCCAGGCATCACATTATCAGCCCCACTAGAAAGGGGCTTAGGGTACTAACTATTAGAACTAGGCCTTGGGAGACTAGCCAATGGTGTAGTGAAAGCTGCACAACTTGCGTAGGCTGATATATGCCTTCGTGGAAATAGTCTACCACATACCTATGTACCTATGTGACAGGTACATGCCTACAGATAGTAGATGTGTACTTCATTGTACAGTCATGTTGTACAGCAGGCACATGGACCACATATACTGTAATGCTTACAGATACTGGTGGCTGTTTTGTACAGTGGGAGAGGTGTGCACCTCATGTCTTTCGTGCCATTGGGATGTGTGCTAGGTGGGACAGTCGTGGATGGCTCCCTGTCATGGTCACCCTCTTACACACATCTCTGCCCATCCATCTTTGGCTTATTATGCTGTGTTCCCCCTACAGATATATATATATATATATATATATATATATATATATATATATATAGGTACATAGGTAGGTAATAGGCTATCTGCCTGAAGGCATATATTAGTATGGCCAGAGTGTGCAGCTATCACCACCCATGGAGTTAGTTCCATAGGCCTCTGTGTAGTAGAGCTGATGAAGTGATCCATGGTGTGACAATTCAGTTTCACATACACTCATCAAGGCTCCTCTGGAAGAGTGTCAGTGAGGGTCTCAGCTTTATGTCAGTTGTGAGCCTGTTCCACAGCAAGGGAAGTCTGTGCGTTAGTAATGTATCCCTCCAACATGTTCTATTTTATGTTGTGATGATGATATCCCTAGAGCATGTGGTACAGTGAGCTTGGATTTCCTTCAGATAGCGCGTGTACAGTTCTGCATTGGACATGGACCTGTCTGTTGGGCAGAGATCTCCTGAGTAGACAGTATGCAACAGAGTACTGATTGAATTAAATTCAGTCTTGTTGCATGGGGCAATTGTTTGATGCCAGTAATCCTCTTGTTGAGGTAGCAGCTTCCAGCTGCTGAAGATGCCTAGTCAGATTCATCGCAAGTGTGTTGTGGTACTCTCTGACGAGTCTGATGACTGATGAGTAGAGGGAACCTCCTTTGACCTACATGCAAAGACCATGGCAGTTTGTGGGAACACATAGCATGATTTTCTAACCACTTTGTGAATGTGTTTCTGGAAGTAGAGATGACTATCCACATGTGTCTATAGATCCCTTATTATCACCTCCATATTTAGGGTGTTGGCACCTATGTGGTATTTGTATGACTGTAGCTCGAGGCCATAATTTTGACACCACATCTGTCTGACTGAGACCCTTTTTAAGGATGTCTCTGTTGTCCCAAACATCGATTATGACAACTTTTTTGCAGTCATCCACAAACTTTGCTAAACATAGCCCTCGTGTGTTTGACTGTATTTCTGAAAAGTATGCACCAGACAGTAGGGGTCCCAGCACTGAGCCATGGGGGACAGCAGTTGTTACCAGCTTGAACAGGAGACCACAATTCTTACCTTGTGGGATCTATCTGTGCCCCAGTTGGCAATCCATCGGATGACATACATATTTATGCACAGGTTGTTGATTTTGTGGATATGACGTGTCTGGGATGTTGAAAAAGGGCTTTTCAAGGTCTATGTGGGACATGTGTAGCTCATTTCATTTATGTATGTCCTGGGTGACTGCCTTGAAAACAGTCTAGCAGGTTTGGGAACCATGATCTGCCCTTGACCAAACCAAAATGGGTAGGATTGGGTGTTTAGCTCTGATTATGAGTTTCATCATGATGGACTCCATGGCCTTGCAGATCAGGCTTAGTAGGCTTATAAGACAATAGTTCCCATGGTCTGTTGTGAACCAACACTTGGGGAGTGTGCCAAATGTTGCTGTAACCCATTCAACAGTTTCATATCCTGTACAGAGGGTGAGTCTCAACAGACTGTTCAGGTGCAGGGTCTATTTGTTTTGGAGTTCACATATGACACAGCTAGGGAAACCATGTCATCCCATAGACACCGTGTTTTTACGTTTGGAAAGAGCTGTTTAACCATTGTATATGTGATTTCTGGGTTTTCACAATCTCCAGGTATGATAATGGGCCCTTTTGTCAGTGAGAGGGGGGGTAAATATGTATGAACCTGTCTGACAAGATGTTGGCAATATCAGTCATGTACATGTATTCATTTACAGTTTTCACTGACTCAGAACATATATGAGTTTACATTGATATTTATGACATAGCAAAAGAAAGCTTCATGGTTCTCTATGGACTCTTTGACAATATTTTTGCCAGAATATGGATTGGATAATGTTAGGAGTGCTCATTGTTTGTTGATGATACTGATCGGAGATTTATTGATCTTCTTTGAATTTTCACTTTCTTTGAACAACTTAAGTACTTGTAGTGCATAGTTTGATTATGACAGGAGTCCAATATATTATATGGGTCTGTTTTCATATAACTGTGTGCACAAGGCAGGATTGGTGAATAGTGACAAGTTTCTGGGGTAAGAACTGCAACTGCCAGATATGTGTGGCCCACTGCTGTACTCAGACATGGCCTGTGTGAGCATGCCCAGTATGACCTATCAGTATGTCGCTGACTGAAATTTGATAAATTTGTTAGCCCAGTATGGACATATATACTATATGTGTGTGAAAAATCAAGTTGGTTTTTACTTCAGGGCTCACCTTTGTGTTGTACATCGACAGGAAGCACACTGTGCCTGCAGGGCTTCCATGAGTCACTTTGCATAGACTTATCAACATTTCTACATATGGGGGGACAGCTATTAGTTGTACATTTCTACTCGGGGGGTATACCTGATTGTTACTGTGGGTGTACATAGGATGAGGGGTTCACCTGACACTTATACACATTTGCTAGGCCTACACTGCTATGTCAGGTACTCCATTTCAGTCTGTACTGCTGCCTATCGTACTGACTTGAGGCATACTACTGTACTACAGATCTTAGCTTCCAATTTCACCTATATTAGTTTGTGACTTGATAGCCTACCCAACCCACATCACACTGCTGGCCTGCTGTTATCTGTCTGCATAGGCCTGGGGGGAAGTTACTCATATGCCTCGTCAGAGGGCATGATACAGCATTTGTTTGTGTTTGCGTTAGTCTACAATTGTCCTGCTGTGTCTGTGCCAGTGAAATGCTGTCATGGCTTAGTGGTTCAGTACTGTGACTATAGTGCACAGTATCCTGAGTTCGAGCCCTGTCACTGCTTTTTATTTTCCTGCTGGGCAGACCAGACTGCTTAAGGAACAGTAAATCAGGTGTGAGCATGTTTACCTGACTTTGCTCAACTTTGCCCAAGCTTGCCCGACTTTGCCCAACATTGCCCAACATTGCTCAACGTTGCCCGACGTTGCGCTAGTTAGCGCGGTGCGCAGCTCAGCGCAATTGTGTTTAAATATGCTAAATAGTGGTAAAATGTGCTTAGCACTGCTTTATATTGCTTAAAATAGGGCAATCATGCCTCAGGTGGTGCTGCAGGGCTGCCTATGTCAGATGCACATAGTACACTCCCTATACATGTTTGAAAACAGGTAGTGTCAAGTTAGGGATCCCTTTTATTGTATGTGCGAGTCAGAGAGAGGTGTCATTTCCAGGGTTCCTACTGAGTCAGTGTATGTGCTATGTGTTGCCTCTTTGCCAAGGCCAAGGCATACTGGGCGCGCCTCCTTCTGCCTACTGGGGCAGGCTCAGGTTGTTCCTCCTCAAGTCACGCTGTGCCTGTGCAGGCCTTGGCAATGGTGGGGGGCTGTTTGACCCTGCCTCATGCTGTTCCTGCTGCAGCTCTTTTCACAGGATCATATTGTGTAGCATGGCACATACCATGACAATTTGGGTACATGTAGTTGGTGAGTACTGCAAGGCTACACCAGATGTGTCCAGGCACTGGAACCGTGACATGAGCATCCCAAACGCACACTCAATAATGTTTCTTGTTTGTGCGTGTGCCTCATTATGGAGTTCTTGTTCGGGTGTGTGTGCATTTCTGAGGGGTGTCATCAGCCACGGCTCCAGTGCTTATCCAGCATCCCCCACTAGGTGACCGTCAGGGATGTCCCCATTGGCAAATCTCTGGTACAGCTGCATCAGATGCCAGATGTGGGAATCATGATAGCTTCCAGGGCAGCCAGGACACACATTCATTATTATGCACTGGGCATTGCACATGACCTGGCAGTTGATGGAGGGGAAGCCCTTGTGGTTGATATAGACCCTACCCCGCTCACCAGGTGGTGCTTTGATATGTATGTGCGTGCAGTCTATTGCATTCACTACCTCAGGGTATTCTGCTATTTGGTGGAAAAGACGCATACTGCTGGCCAATGCCTCATAGGAATTGGGGAAATATACGTGCTCACCGACATGTGCTGACATGGCATCCAGGAACTGGTGCAGTACCCTGAATGCTAATGCCTGTGAAACCCCCATCATATCACCAGTTGGTCTCTGGAAGGTACCTGTAGCTAGTATTCGTAGGCCAACACATACCTTGGTATCCACTGGGATGGGTTCCCCTCTGTTGGTTCTGTGTGTGAGGCGTGGCCGGCACAGCTCAACAATTTGCTGCAGGAGGTCTCTGTCCACTCTATAGCGCTCCACTATCTCCAGCTCATGTAGCCCCTGGTAGGTTACCCTGGGTCTGTATACTATTCTCCATCTCCTCACTGTGGGTTTTTCAGCAGCATTCACAACATCACCACCCTCAGCATCTTGCACATGTTGGTTTATGATAGCAATAGCAGCCCCTAACATTTTGTCTGACTTAAGCTTTTTAAGTTTTCACTCTTTGTATACTGCAGTGTTGCAGAGTTCTTGGGAAAAAACAGGGTAGACTGCTGTTTGCAGAGTTTAAAGTGCCAGGCTGGGCTAGTCTACTGCCTGTGTAATTGGCTGATTCTGATATATTTCACCTGGCAGCTCAGCTAGTTCTCCTTGGTTAACTTCCTACTACTTCTTTTCCTTCCTTTTCCCTTTCTGTTTCCGCCCGGGGCAGCACCACGCAAACAAGCGCAAACACGCTCACACGCACGCACACGCTGTGTGCCCATTTGCAAGAAATTTCAGATATATCCATGGCGTACACCTTTGCTTTCTTGTTTTCAGCTAGGACAACTGTAGACACGCCTCTTGCAATCCTGAGCAACTCAGGGCAAACACAAGCCACTGTGCTCCAATAAGCTTACAGTCTTTCAGACATACCCCCTCATGATGTCACCTATCTTCTACTCTAGTACTCCCCTACTCCTACACTTACACTCTAGGGACATGGCTCACATGCCGGGGAAAATTGGAATTCACTATCCTTATCCTCATTTGCATAGGATTGCCTACTCATGCTTGGTTCCATCTCTCACACTGAGCTTCCCCCCCTTAGCAACCACTACTCAGTGGCCATGTTGATTTCAGCCTGCCATTTACCTGCATGGCAGAACAAGCTTTTTAGTGAAAATGAACATTTTTGGCTATTTTTCAAATTTTTCTTTTTATTTAAAGCGCAGCACGTTTGCGCGGCTCTGAGCTATGCTTAAACATCGGCGATCGGGGAAAAAATGGATTTTAAGGATTTACAACATTTGCAAATGCCAATGACCTTATATTTGGCTATTGGCATGCTTCCTCAACTAGATGCATCCTTTATTTGGAGCTGTTATAGCTCCATTAAGCTATTTGCAGAACGGTACTCCGTTACCAGTGGAGTACATTTCTGCAAATAACACTACTCTTCCACGGACAGGTTAGTGTTTCCTGGAATCGCAAATTTACCTCATTTGTATAGCTTTCAGCAGCAAATGAGGTAATTTGCATGCCATAACACTGTCCATGCAAGAATAGCTTTAGAAGCTCTCAGGCACGCCCCTGCCGGCTATTGCTGGATCGCTCGGCAGACATATTGGCTGTCTGCCGTCTTACACTACTCTTAGACTCTGTGCAAGCCTTCGTAAATCCGGCCCAATGTGTTTTCTTGGTATACAATTTACAAGCATAGGAAAAAAGAAAGTCTTGACTTTTGGTCTGGTATAGTGTACTGGAATAGTAGTACTGATTAAAATAGGGAACTAAAGTTATTGGATGTAAATATAGTAAAGTCTCAAAGAGCCATAGTGGTAAATTTAATAACAAAGAGGGTTCCAATAATGTTGAAAAATAAAAAAAAACTTTTAAAGAACTTTAAACATCTTTGACTGTGGATATGGAAATTGCAGTGAAAGAAGATTTCAACTGTAATTTGAAGAAGCAGAAAGGAAAATAGGCTAAGATGTTAAAGAAATGCCATGAAATGATCAAATGCAGAACTAGGAATGGGGGGGGGGGCAGGAAGTATATATACAAGAGTAAAGGGTTTAAAATGTATTACACATTGTATTCAAGACCTTTAAGAGAGTGCATAATTGGTCAGAATTCTCAGACTAACAGAATATGTAACCTTTTGACAGTAAGATAGGAAAGTATTTAAAAATTATGAAAGGGAACGTAGCAGAGTTAAGAGAGGTGAAAGAAATACAAGCCATGTTATGGGGAGAATATGGAGGTATGAAAATTTGTGAAAGAACTAAGAAATTGGATACTTAGTGGATAACATTCAAGCAGTAATATAGAAAGGATTATCTATTGGCTCCCAAGTGAAATGTTGGCACGCATAATGCAGAGTGCCAACAGAAAGAAAAAAAAGATCGGAAATCGAGGAGAAGAGCAAATCTGGAACATCACTCCTCTCTCTTAAACTTCTCATTTTGGAGGGCAGCAAGCCCCTCAAACCCCCCAAATTATATATATCAACTCTAAGATCACCATAACTCAGAAAAAAAGGAATATTCAGGGAAAGGAGCATCCTGGACTTAATATATGTAAGTGCATTTTTTCAGCTATTCAGTCACCGTGTTTCAAGAATCACTCTAGCTGGTTCCGACATTTCAAATGGTTACCTTATTTATGACTAGAAAAGTAGTTAATTAGTAAGAAAAATAATGAATATGATGTTCTGGTGCACAAATATAAAGCTTTATTTATTTATTTTCACAACTGATAACCAATGCCTGGTTTGGTGATGTACTACTCCAGTGTGGCATCCACCCATGAGTCCTTAGTTCCCCCACATTCACATTAACTGAGTTTGTTCTTTTACTGGACCAGGGGTTATCATGAGCTGGTAGAGGTGGATTGACCTGAGAGGTACCTTATCTGCAAGCAGAGGTTGTGGATTGATCATTTAATCCCTAAATCGCCACATTCTGGTGCTTTTCAGAGGATGAAATGAACAATGAGTGCGGTTACCAAGGATGGTACTGATTGCACTCAAGGAGAGGAATGCCCCCAGTCTCACCTGCTCATTCATCCATCATCTGTTCTCTCATTTAGGTCTTCATCTGTGTGAGAGTTAATGGCCTAGAACCATCTGCATTTATCCCTCCTTAGGAAGTGAGCAGGCTTAGTCTCAACAATTCTTTGCTTCTTTCTATCAGCTCCAACAGGTGTCCAAGCCACTATTTGAATATGTATCATCTGGATCATAGTCATAGCTTTATCTCACTGCACTAGTGGAGATGGTGGCAACTACATAAATTATTGATAGAAAACTGAAATATTAACAGTTTAAGGAAAGAGAGATATTTATGAAACTATATAGAAAAATGAAGGGGATGGTAAACAGACAAAGGGTTTAAGAGGAAACAAGAAAGACATTAATTATTTACTATATAAAAGTGTTAAAAAAGAAGAATAAATATGGATTAAAAGGGACAAGTAATGGAATTACTTTTGTTAAAGGAAATTGTTGAAAATATAATGAATAAACAGAAGGCAGAGGAGTAACTTGTCATATTGCTAATTCTTATTACATTTGTCATGAAAAGCTTTAGATTTTTGAAATGCTAAAGGATAGGACAAACATTAGGAAATGTGTTTAAAGTTTTGCACAACAATTCAGAAGTACAAGTAATGGTAAATACATGGCTGGTTAATACATTTAAAATGGAGAGAGGTTTAAGGCAAGGATACCCCAAAGGCAGTTTCAGTTTTCACCTTTTAATAAATTACATAGCTGAAAACAATAACAAGAAAATGAAGGAAAGGAAGATGGAAAGCAGTGCAAGGTAAAGACTGCCATTTGCCTTGATTTTTGTGAATGATATGTAAAAAAATGGATTACAGATAGGTTGTACTACAAGCTCTCGTGTGCCACAAACTCATGATACACTTACTCATTGTCACTTGCTTGAATAGACAAGTTCTGAAACTCCTACTAACCTCAATTTACTGAAACTAGTTAGCTCCCATAGCCCTACCAGATGCCTAATGTAACCTTACAACTCCCTTCCTACTCCCTAAAAATCACTTCCTACTCCTTAACCCAGCCCCCCTGCTCAACCCCAAGACCCCGTTCTTGTTCCAAAACCATGAGACCCCCATCTAGCTCCTTAAACCTATAACTCCCTTCTTGCTCCATAAACCTAAACCCATCCACCCCATTCCATAACCTTAAGACCCTCTTCACGCTCTCTAAGCCAGTAACTTGAGTTGGCTAATTAGCATTACTGAAAGAAATTCTACTTTAAAGAAGTGTAAACACTGCGCAGAGAAACTCCTCATTAGTGGCTCATTACCATGTTTCTGAATTAAACATGATTGTCAGAACTGATCCAGCTAGTGTTCCTCTTATACAAGATAAATATGGGCTCATTACGTTTTTATTCGGACAATAACATAAAGGATGATTGTATATTAAACAGTGGATGATAAATGAAGTAATTATAAAGGTAAAAATTGAATGAGGCAAATGTAGTGTAGGATAAAGTAAAAATGTAAATATGTAACCTGATGAATTTATGTATATTAAAGAATAAGCCCTATTCTTTTTGTTGCATGCTGTGGGAATTTTTATATCCCCCTGAGCTACTACCAGTTCAAGCAGATGTCACCTCACTTTAATATCTCAGCTGAAGGATGGCATATTCAGGAGTGTACAAGCCCCTATTATGCTGCACTGCAGTCTGTGCAGGAAAATAAATCCAAGCATCTGGTGTGGGAAAAGAACCCACAGCCTTTTGATCTTCCAACATAAAAGGTGAGCATGTTGTTTGCTGAGCCACCAGCATTAGTCATTAATGCTAACATCATCAAATCTGAAAGTGATTCTGTGCTAAATACAAATAAACAAATAAATTAATTTATATACACAGGTATGATTATACATACACATGCAAACATGTAGCAGATTAGTTTAAACACACATACACATTTTATATATATATATATATATATATATATATATATATATATATATATATATATATATATATACATACACATATGGATCTACTTTGTTTGATAGAAAATACATTTCCCTGAAACATTTCGTCGAAGCCTCATTTCACTGAAAATGAATTGTCTGAGCACAATTCTGAAAGCTCACTTCACTGAAAACTCATTTGACTGAAACTCATTTCCTCTAAACAGTTATATGCCCTGTTCCCTACTGTAGTCCAATCCTCAAGTTAGTATATATAGTAAGGGGTGTGAGGGGCACAGCCCCCACATTGGGGGGTGTGGGTGGCGTAGCCCCCCACCAATTTTAAATATTGTAAACCATAGACATGGATTCTTACAAGTCAAATGAATAACTCTTTCCAGAAAATAATATATACCCAAACTATGTTGGGGGCTATGCCCCCCACACCCCTCAATGTGGGGGGCTGTGTCCCCAACACCCCTCCTAGCTAGATATACCAACTCCAGGATCACACTACAGCTGGGAACAGGGCATATACTGTTTAGATGAAATGAGTTTCAGTCAAATGAGTTTTCAGTGAAGTGACCTTTCAGCGAATTGTGCTCAGCCAATTCATTTTCATTGAAATGAGGCTTCGACGAAATGAGTTTCAATGACATGTGATTTCTATCAAACAAAGTATATATATATATATATATATATATATATATATATATATATATATATATACACACACACACACACACACACACACACACACACACACACACACACACACACACACACACACACACACACACACACACACACACACACACACACACACACACACACAGCTGCTGTTTACTTTGTCACTTCTGACTTTGTCAGAGTGTGCTGCTTTGTTTTTTCAATGAAACCTGTGTCGAATGCCAGGTTTATTGAATGGAAGAATGTCAACTATACCATTTTGTGTAGGGGGTGTGAGTTGGATTATGTTAAGTATCTGCATGTGTTAAGGCTGAAACTTTGGGTTATACTACGCATTTTGGCAAAAGGGGTGAGGATATCAGTGTGTAAATGTTTGTAAGTAAGGGTTAGAATAAGGGCTAGGTAAGAGGATAGTATTAGTGTTATGCTTGTGAGCTTGTATATAGAAAGTGTGCATGAGTGCTTTTTATAGTTGGTACTATTAGGGAAAGTCTTTTTTAACAGATAATATGTTGTGCTTAAATTGGGGCAGGGTTAATATTAGGCTTAGCACACATAAATAATATGAAGCCTCTTTCCCATCCTCACTCATGTTTGATAACTATAACCTTCTCTGGTTTAATAGTTGTTACAGCCTGCACTTTTTAAATTCATTTTTTTACCAGAACATTCTTCTTGGCCAATGAATCCAATATTCTCCCTCTTCTGTAATGTTGTTCCTGTATTTTACCAGTTAGAATTCTGGCAAATAAAAGGTATATTATAGCAAATGTTCCCCTTTCATACCAGTTTAGTACAACTAGTCTCATTAAAGCACTTTTGTACTATTTATTTGAGTGAAAGAACGTGTAGGTTATCACTTTCCATTACTGGGTGTCTTTTTTAGTACATCTCTAATTTTTCTCTTTCATTATTTTACTCAATTTCATTTTGTATCCTCTTTGTTCTTCTCATTGACATATTTGTAAATGCCTTTTCTTTCATCTATTTTACCACTTCAAGCTTGTTTTTAATGTAACATCATTAGTTGAAATATCAAATAAATTAACCGTTAACATTTAGTATATTTACACATTCTTCTTCCCCTATGGACTTGCAAATATTACTGACATCATGATCTTGAGTTTCATCATTTCTATTGACATTTTTTTTATTTTCAGCAGCTACATTTTCAATAGACACATAGAGCCATATATATTCCAAGGTCACTGAGACTTATGACAATTCTTGCCTTGCTAATAGCCTACCTCAGGCTGAATCTCCTTTTTCCAGGAGGGCCATATCAGTCAATCCTGGAGTAAATTTGTGGATACCCATACAGTCATCATGTTTATTTGTAAAGGAAGATAAGGAGTCACACTGCTTAACATACAGGATAAGTTTATTCCAGAGGTTTGGGAGATGCTGGGTTATAAACCTGTCCTTCCATCATCTATTATCTGTTAGTGAAGATTTTAGTGCATGGTTCTAGTATTGGTAGGTATATTGGACTTGTGGAGAAACAGGAGGTCCAGGGCAACCGGGGTTCTAATAGATCAGTAACACAGACAGAGATCTCCCCTCAACAGTCTATAATACACTGAATAAATTGATAGAGTTTCCAAACTTTTTTGGTAGCTGAGGGACTTTAGGCCTCTGATCCTTTGGTTAGGAACTTTTACGGTCCTTCTGATAGTTTGATATGCTTAGAGAGATATGTCCCAAAGCTGACAGTGTACTTGATAATTGGCCTGGTCAATTCAGAGTATAAGGTATTATCTCTATAGACCTTGATGATATTTCTTTGGCAATCAGGGCTAAGTAAAAGGATTTCCTGACAACCATTGTTGTATAATGATCAAAACAGAGGAAGCTATCAATCCAAGTACCAAGATCACAAACTACATTTTTATTTTGTAGAGGTATGTTTTCTAGACTACATGATGGGAGGAGGGGTTATCAACTGAAAGTGATGGTATTTCACTTTTAAACAATTAATTTGAGCCCATTTTTTGTACACCAAGAATTTACTAGGATAAGTTCATTCTGGGTGCTTTGAGTGTCATATAGTAACATAATAGCCTCCATTTAGCAGTCATCTGCAAAATGTATTAGCTAAAGGTCTCTGCTCTCTTCTTGGAGATCTGAGAAATAAATATCAAAAAGCAGATGTCCAAGCACCGAGTGAGAGAGACTACTGTTCACTTTCATTTACCACATATGGGTTGATTTTTAAAGCATTTAGCATTTCTATGATGTCTGAGACCATAGTCAGGTCACGATATGCTATATGTACTGCATGTCCACCATCTACAACCTCTGCAACTTTTGTGGAGAAATTTACCAGATAAAAAAGACAGGATCGAAACTTCACAAAACCGAACTGCTGAGATCATTTCTAACAAGATTCTCGATATCATACTTTATAAAGTCAGTTATAATACATTCCATTGCTTTGCAGATGAGACTTGTAAGGCTGATATGTCTGCAATTACTTGAGTTGATTGTAAGGCCATCCCTATCATTGGACAGCATTGCCACTGCTGTGCGCCACTCATCAGGGACAAACCCAATAGCTAAACTTAAGTTAAATAATCTGAAGAGAGTGTCTGCAAAGGCACATTTAACACTATTAATTAAACAACCAGGAATATTATTAGGTCCCATGGAGGAAGTATTTTGGCCCTGGTTAGTACTTTCAGTAAATGATCCTTATAGATAATTGGAGTAGTAAGGGATATTGATATTTTGGGACTTTCAATAGAAGATTGTTCCTAACGTTCCTTAAGAATTATGTCGGATAATTACTTTCTTTATATTTTTGTCATTGCCTAATAATCTGAGACAGCTTCTTTGTGTTTTCTGCCAAGTCATGTTCCCAAAGCTGGTAGAGCTTCTCTGATGTCTTGTTCTTTGCTATTATGATTACTGTCTTAGTCTCTTTGTTAGACAACCAGTATTTCTTCTTAACCAAGTTCATCATGTCTATATTCCATTTCTTTGTGGACTCCTTTCTTATGTTAAATTCCTAGAATTCTACATTCCATCACTAGTGTTCGTTATGTACCTTATTTTCATGCCTGATCTGACCACATATCTATTCTGTCTTCTTCACACATGCTGTTTTGAAATGCTGCCATTCCTTTTTTGGCTTTCCTTATTTCTCTGTTTGCCTTTGGTGCTAGAGCCTTGAATATTTCCTTGAATTTGTCTGCTTTCACTGCAGTCAACTTGCATGTCTTCAGTCTAGTCTCTGTTGACCTTAGAGCCTTTTTATGGCCACTACTTGCAGATGATTGTGTCCACCAATGATAACTGCTGGGTGCCAGTCGTTTTATTGCTGAAGACTTTCCAATCTCTAGTTTGATTCTACTGCCATTTCTTTACTAGGAGGAAATCTACCTGATTTGCATGCTGACCACCCACGTATGCAATTGTTTGACCACCGGAAGTCCAGAATGGTCTCCTTTTCATTATTCCTGCTGTCCCATGCATGTTGACATACCCAGATCTCATATCTTCCCCATTTTGTTCCAGTATGAGCATTCAAGTCTCCATTATCAAGACCAACTTATTTTGTCTTGCTTTATTGACAGCACACTGTAACTGCTACCTGAATACTCTCTTTTTCTTAACCACCACAACACATACAGGCTGATCTTTTACACAGGACTCTAGTAGTTATGTCTGTAACATATTCTGATGATATCTCTCAGTGTCTTCAGAAGTCTGTCTCTCTCTCTCACCATAGTTCCCATGTCATTTCTAGTTTTCCTCCCCCTGAGTAGAAGACTCTGTATCCCATGGCAAAAGGGTGCACTGCCCTTCACCTTATCTCCTGGATACACAGGATGTCCAGTCTCCTCCTTACCATCATGCCATTCACTTCAAAGCCACATCCTGTCAGTGACCCTATATTCAGTGTAGCAATCTTTAGTTCATTTTTGGTAGATTGGTTTTGAGCCCATCTTTCACTCAACAGAACAATTGCAAGTAACACAGAGTTGGCAGCAGCTTTTCAATAGCTCATGGATCACACATTGCTGAAGAAGTGCCTGTAGACTCCTTCTGTCATCAGCATGTGTCCCCGGCACAGGCCAGAATAGGCTGTATTTTCCACCCACTTAGCACTGTTAAATACCCATGCCCAGTTTTGGAGAAATTATTCAATGTGACTAAATTGCATAGAGTTAATTTTTATACCAGTGAGTGGCTTTTCTTGATACAGTGCACAGTGTGTTGTCCATCTTTTCCTCTACAGTGGATATCGTGCACCATACTTAAAGTGGATAGTCCACACAACTCTTCCCTGATAGCTCCACCTAGAGTCTGTGCTACTGCTGCCCCGACTCCATTCATTTTGGAGTGCAGTCTGCTGGAATCATCTCAAGTGTCATTGGAAGGGCAAGGGCTGAACTTTCCATTTTTGAGATAAACATTTAAACAACCAGTATGGCTTTAGAAAGTGGGTGGAACTCCACACAGACACAGGGAGAATATGTATATTTGATACATGCAGTGATCATTTGTCTGTAAGATTTAGACCTTAACTAAAGTACTATTGTGTATTTCACATTAAATCTTTTGGCTTTTCCCGGTTAGGGGTCGCCACAGCAGAACTCTGGTCCACTAATGATTGGCAGTGGATTTTTATGGCACCGAGTTGCCAGCCTGATGCCCAACCTTCAAAGAAGGCACACCCATTCATGCATGCACCTACCTGCATGTCTTTAGGCATCACTCAACCACGGGGAGGACATGCAGACTCCACACAGAAGGTGCTCCAGCCGAGAATCAAAAGGGAGAACCTCTTGCTGTGAGGCGACAACGCTAACTGCTGCACCACCGCGGCCTTTATTGTGTATTCCACACTAATTTTCTTAAATGTAAAACAAGAGTTGTCACACTACAGTAAGGGAAAAAACATTGTTTGGTAGTTGTTAGTCTGCAATTGAGAGCTGTGATTTTACATTAATAAATTCCAGGGCCATCCATCTTGTGGCAGAAAGTGTTTACCTGGTCTCCCTGAGTTGAGAAGCACATCGAAGAGCTCAAAATTTAGTCATTTATTGGGCAGACGGCACAGGGGTTAGTTTTCTGTTTTTTTTTTTCTGTCTGCTCTAAAGTAGATGTACTTCTGTGGTTCTGTGCTCACTTCCCAAGAGACCAGCAATGCTTTGCAAGTGTTTCTACTACAACCAGAGTGATACAGGCTAAGATAAGAATATTTCCTTGATTTACTGCACTTACACTTGTTTTAGTCACTGATCACTACTTTTGTGTACATTTTTGAAAGCATTTATTTAATTTTGAGGCAAAAATCATCATTTCTATGTTTGTTTTTTCCAGTTCATTTCGCTTCCAGATTGCATTGACGAGTGAATTAGTCAGGGCCTTAAGTTGTTTGGTATTTGTTTGTTGTCAATATGGACTTGAGAGCTACTTTTTCTGTGCTTTTACATTAAGAAATTCCAAGGTCATCTTTCTTGTGGCAGAAGGTGCTTGCCTGGTCTCTCTGAGTTGGGAATTAATCAAGGGAACACAAAGTGTAGTTGTTTATTGGTCAGAGGGTAGACAATTTAGTTTCCTGCTTTTTTTCTGTTTGTTATAAATTAGGTTTATTTGCATGGAGCTACTCACCTCACAGTGGTATAGTAGCAAATGTTTAAAGTTAGTACTTAGCACATTATCCTTTCACACAGAAAGGCTTTACACATAGCTAAGCTTAGGGAAGCTAGTTAGTGCATTGAACATCACTAATACCAGATCATCTCACTACTTAACATCTAGCCTTGACCCTAAACATCACTCGGGTGACCCCTGTAAAACCAAATCCCTAAATCATAATATAGGTCTTGACAACATGGATATGCAATTTTCTAATGACACTGTGGCCAGCCTAGTAGATATGGACATCCTGAGATAATGTAGCAATCGTTTCATGTACTCAGACAACCTTCTAATCCTCAAAAAACACACTATGTAACAGATGTAGACATATAACTTAATTGGAGGCAAAAATCATGCTTACTAACAAGGTTATTAAGAGCACACACATACTGTGCATCTTCAACACATATTGCTCACCTCACACATAGACCGTCTTGTTCTTGGGAACTTAAAAGAAACCTTTCTAAACCTCAAAGATCTCCTAAGCCATCAAATAGCAACACCTATCCTCAGCAAAAACTAAAGCACATAACAAAAGTACAAAACACCACACATAAACCTACACCCAATGGTTCTCAAAGAACAAAGCCCATAAGACAAGCGAACATTTTACCTAGTACTATTGTCATAGAAGATTCTGTTAAACAACATACATATGCCCCTCTCACCAATCTGGACAAAGAAAAGGTAACAGTTAGTTGCCTATCTGGAGCTATGATATGCAATATCATGCAAACACTCAAGTCACTACACCATGGGTACCAATATAATTCACTCATAATCCATGTGGGTGTAAATAACCTGAGACTTGCCTCACTGGACTATATGAGATGAGACATTATGGATATCTCTGAATATGGGTGGCAGACAGGTACGTGCCTTGCACTGAGCAGCACTCTAACTTCACCTAGGATAATGCCACAATATGAACAGTAAATGACTGATTTTCATATTTGGCTTAGTTTCTGGTATGACTCCAGGGGAGTCCAATATCTATCAGCATGAGAGGTCATGGTTAACAGAATATTTTGCTTTCCCAGTGATGGTCTGCACCTGCCCTGTATAGGATTTGGTATATTGGTTAAAATGTTATGCAATCCTTAGAGCCTTTTCTGGGCAATATCAAAATGGCAAAACTACCAACATAGCAAAGACATTACTGTTCAATGTTAGTATCCTAAACAAGAAACTACACACTACAAGCTCTCCTCACTCTAGAGCACGTAGACATCTGCACTGTTACTGAGACTTAGCTTAAAGCTGTAGAAAACACTCTGACAGTGTAAGATTAAAGGGGTCTTTACTATAAATCCGAAAGCCGAATTATGCAAATACATTTACATCGACACATAAAGGTTGATGTACGAAATGAGCGAACAACGTAAATGCCGAAAGGTAGAATGCTGAACGTATTTCCACGGCCAGCAGGGTGATCGTGGGGATGAGGAAATAAATCCTTTTCCCCACTGTAGTGTGGTCTCGGAGTTGGTATATTTAAGTAGGGGGGTGTGGGGGTGCATGGGGGCTTGCCCCCCTGCAAAAACATTTAGAAAAGTGTTTCAGTTTAGGTGTTTTGAGTTGGGTTTAACTTACCTGTATGGCACTGTTGCTTCCAGTATCATGTTCCGCATTCTCCCTTTCGGTATTTACGTTGTTTGCTCATTTCACACACTGACCTTTATGTGTCGATGAATTCGTAGTCGAATAATTCGACTTTTGGGTTTATGATATAGACCCAATTAAAGTGCCTTCCACACAGACCAACAGTAGCACAGACAGAGACCACTTCCACCAGGAGGACACTTGCCAGCGCAGTACCGCAGGGCTCTGTGTTGGGCTCGTCCTTGTTTGGCATGTATTCTCCAAAGTCAAGGCTAATGCAGAAAGCCTTGGGTTGACGAAGTTTGCAGATGACTGTAAATTGGGAACTACTGTAGATTCCCACCAAAACACCAACATCATACAAAAGGGTCTGACATAAATAAATAGTTGGTGTCATAGCTGCAGATTTTAACTCAACACAAAGAAATGCATTATAATGCCCTTTTGGAAATCATCCATCCAAGCTAATTACTGCATTGATAAAACACCCATAAGAGCTCCACACTATTCAGGAGTTTGGGAACATATATAGACAGTAATCTGAACTTCGTCCAACATGTAGCAAAGATAGTAAGAAAATCATTCTATGTGACCCAACTTATAAGCAAGGGTATGGCTTCCAGGTCCAAGGAAGTTAAAGTACCACTCTGCTCAGCCCTTATTAGATCCATCATTGAGTACAATGCCCATTCTGGCATGTACCTAACCAGGCACTTACAATAGTTTGAATGCCCTCAAAGATTCCTCACAGTAGAATTCAGGATAGGAACACTCTGTCCTACACAGATTGCTTAAGGCCCTGTATCTGTACTCAATCTGCTACAAGTTACAGACCCAGCTCTAATGGATCTCTTGGACACCCACAGAACAAATAGCACCAGGAACACTAGATCCAAGGACTTTGAGCTATGCCTGTGACATAAATAGAACATGCTGGACAGACTGATATGAGCCTCAAGGGATCCTCAGGCTATGGAATAAGATCCTTGTCAACATAAGAGAAAGTTAATCCCTGACCCTATTCAAATAAAACTTTGATCACTAGATGGGAAATTACAAATTCAACCCTGGTCTGGCCTCTATGTCCCTGATGGACAGAGGTCAACAGTGTATAATCGCAAACTTACATACCCCCATGCCCCTTAGCTAGCTCCTTATTAACTAACTCCACCATATAAGCATCCAAGTTACTCAGGGACAAAACTGGGAAGGGTCACAAGGTTAAGCTAATAAGAACAATGGTGGTCATTAGCATAGTATAAACCTGTGAAAGGTAGTGTACTGCCAGTTCACAAAATACAAGTCACAGTAATTTCATAAATGTTAAAAAAATAAAATTGTACAAAAGCTGCTTGCATGCAAATGCTGCAACAAGGTTAAGGCATGACTACTATAACATCAGTGTGTTTGGTGGAGCACTCAGTATACAAAAAAGATGCTGGGAATGAGCATCTACCTGCAATAGATGCTACTTTTGAAATAAAGTCAGCAATAGCCTATAATGAAGAAGCAGATATAGAAGGTGTAGTCATATCAACAGCTTTACCGAAAGATTTTAAATGCGGTAGTCACATGACTTGCATCATAAAAAGGTAACATCCAGCCTAAAATGATTTAAACAATATTTTAGCCTCCATGAAGTGTTTATTCAGACTGAGCAAGAAGAATGTATCCCATATGATTTGTGAACCCATGTAACTATGCTCAACTCATTTAATGATTTTTGTAGCTTTATACTACATTTTGCTTTATAAGGTATATAAATATACCACTATATATACACACACACATATATTTATCTATATGGCAGTGCTACACAATCCTGAAAGCCCAAAATCCTCAAGACAAAAATCCTGAGACCAAAATCTCAAAAGTTCAAAATAATGAAAACTCAAAATACTGAAAACACACAGGATACAAACACTTACTATATTCAAGCATAAGTACATACAGAAAAATATCACCCTTCAACTATACGCAGGGGGCAAGCCCCCCTCCTCCCCCCACAATCCCTGCTACTTAACTATATCAACTCAAAGAGTGCACTTCACTACATTAAGTGCAGTCTTGTAGTTGATACATTTAAGTAGCAGGGGGTGTGGGAGGGTGTAGCCCCCCACATGGGGGGTGCAGGGTGGCTTGCCCCCTGCTTATACTTGGTGAAGAATAATATGGTTTGTGTTTTATTTGTTTCTGTATGTACTTCTGCTGGAATCTAGTAAGTGTTGGTATCCTGTGTGTTTTCAGTATTTTGAGTTTTCAGTATTTTGAACTTTCAAGATTTTGGTCTCAGGATTTTGGGCTTTCAGGATTCTGTAGTGCTCCCATATATATATATATATATATATATATATATATATATATATATATATATATATATATATATATATTTCAAATTGACATGCATTTGATGTGTACCTAATTAGTATACAGGAATTAAGATTTTATTTTCAATGTTTGTGAATACAATGTACTAGGCCAGCAACCCTAGGTGGACTTTTTATGCCTAGCCATGCTTCACAAACATGAAAATCAAGCCATATATTTGTGTGCATAAGTTAAACACCTTAATCATTACATTATATGCATATAATATCTATATATATATATATATATATATATATATATATATATATATATATATATATGTATGGTTCCCCTTCATATGATCAAATTTCTCTAAACTCGAAAGTCATAAACTCGAAACCAGAATCTTGAATTTAGAGAAACTCGAACATATGAAAGGGACAAAACAAATTAACACCTTTCAAATGTTTTCGCAGGAGGGCTTCGCCCCCTGCACCCCCCTACTTAAATATACCTACTCCGAAGGAGAGGGAAATCTCCCATTCCATGCTATATGCGTAAGTGCAAAAACGGAAAATTTTCCATTCCTCCGCTATAGCACGGTCACAGAACATTCACATTTAAACTGCTAGGGTACAGGGGGACCTGGCCCCCTGCAATAAGGTAAGTTAACTTTTTATTTTTTTAAAACCTAAGGCTCCCATTCACAATTTTGAGTGAATGGAAGTTCGAGATTCTGGTCTCGAGATTATGAATTCTGAGCTTCCATCCAGTCAATCTTGTGGAGGGGAACTATATATATATATATATATATATATATATATATATATATATACATATATCAAATCCATTTTGTATATATGATCCATATTTTGATCGCTGTAATTCCCCTGAGTAGTTCTTACATAATGGGAGGACTATCTTTCGAGTTGAGATGAATGCCTTCTCCAGTGAGGAGTTTTATGTAAAAAAATTTGAATGTTGTACTGAGTTTAACTGCAATGTGTTGTATCATGCAGGTCTTTTGTCTTTTTTCCCTTTTCTTCATGATTGTATAACTGTGGACTTGACACACGCAGACACACACACACACACACACATATATATATATATATATATATATATATATATATATATATATATAGATAGATAGATATAGGTGGGTCTACTTCAAAAGAATGAAAGCCCACATTACCGAAGATGTTATCATCGAGACGACATTGATGAAACCTGACTTCAATGAATGACCACAGTGGCAAAGCATTTTACACACTAAATATCCAGGTGGCCAACAAGGAGAAATTAGCCCTTTTTCCCCGCTGTAGTGTGATCTCAGCGTAGATATATTTAGTTGGGGGGTTGGGGGCATAGCCCTTCACCTGGGTGGGCTTCGGGTAGTGTGGTGTGTATCACTGTTAGATGGTGGCCAAGTGGATTAACTAGCTTAATCAGAGTGGTTCTCATGATCTTGTATCTGACCTCAGTCAGCTAATCAGCTCTGTTTACAGCATCTTCCAAGCTTCTGATAAATTGTGAAAAGGCTGACTTGAAAACCTCTGGAGCTGATGAAATTCCAAAATAGAAATCTAAGGAAATCTTCCAAATGTCATATTAAATGTACACAATTTGGCCACTGCTCTGAAACTGTGATTCCCACCAAAGCTTTAGGAAAGGCTCCTGTCCCACCACACACCATCCCAGTCCCTCCACTCAAATGGAGGTAAAATGGTAAAGGTTTATCATCTCTCCACTAGCCCCATCAGGCATCCAAGCTGTATCTCAAAACCCGTGCATTGTATATCATACTGAAACGAACTATCAAACTTGAGACCATTTCTTCAACACTAAGCAATGGGCAGTACTCTGTTTTAAGTATTTTATTAATTTATTGCAGACAAAATCAAATGCATTCACACTCATGGCATATGGTGATGGAGCCTTGACTGTGACCAAGATGACCCATGTCTGAGTAACAGCTTGGGATCTAGAATAGCTGATGCGAGTCAGTGGGAATAATCAGTTTATGTCTGCTTACTCAATCCAGGGGGAAGGACTATAATTTCTATTGGCTGCTGCAATACTGTCTGGAGGAGGTGGGATCATACCTCTCAAACTCTTAGAGCAATATATCTGGACAAACACATAATTAAAGGCCCAAAAATAGGGTAAATTTTTAAATATTGCTCTTACAAACTTAGAAAGTTAATAGAAAAACAGGTTTTGCATTAGCATGAAATTTCTGAAGGCTATGAAGTCTGCAATTCAAATATTTGTCATTATTTTCCAACTTCAATCTTTAATGATTTGCAACAAATTTGTCAGAAAACCACAATTTTATGAAAAATGGACCAAAAATATGAGGGAAAAATCTGGACATTCTGTGAAAATCTGTACAGTCGAGCAGTATGGCTGGGGTATGTTTCCTATTTGCTAGGTGGATATCATTGTTATTGTAATGCAAGAAGCTTGATTGAGATGGTATTATGGGCAGTGATTCCTTTGATGTCAGGCATGAGTCATCCAGTTAGGGATTCTCCATATCTGCATCTCGAATAAATTCCTGATCCCTTTGAGGTATATGATGCCTGCTGAAAGTGGAATGGTAGTCTTAGGTGAAGTAGACCATAAGGTAATTATTTCCTTGGATAGGGAGGGCCTATTTACAGACTCACAACAGGATTCAACCAGATTCCTGTCTAGCAGCAGAGACTCCAACAGCCTTGCAGAGACTCCAACAGCCTTGCAGAAAGTGTGTCACAAGGCATTTATCTTCATGAAGTGGGAGAGCCTACCTGCTGGGTTACATCTGAATTCATCTTTTCTCCTTCTCAGTAATAAGGGTAGTCATTACAATCATCAATCCCCTTTTTCCCATGTTCTATATGGGGTAGGGGTATTGTGCTATTTGCTGCCTTCTCTCCCTGTTCAGTGTTCTGTCCTACCTTCTTTGACACTCATGTCTGACTGTTACAGGTCTTCTCTCACACAATCCATCCGCCTCTGTGCTATATGCTCTTGTTTCCTTTTGCCTTCCTCCTGTCTGTTCCAAATCTTCTTCCCCCAGATTGTCTTGTGCTTTTCTGCACATGTGCCCAAAACACCATAATCTGACCTTTTCTACAATTGGAGTTATTTTGGTTTATGCTCTTATATCCTCATTTCTTCATCAGTCTCACAGTGTGCACCTAACCACCCATCTCATGTTCTTCATCTTCACCACCTCTAGCTTCTTCAAATGTTCTGCCTTTACTGCCCAGGACTCTGTACCATACATTAGCACTGGTCATATCACTATTTTGTACACTTTACTGTATGGCTTCTTTGCCATTCTTCTGTCATACACTAAGTAATAAGGATAATGAGATGAATAAATAGGGTTATAGGCAAACACCAGCAATGTGTAGACAGGGGCTGAAAAAAGGTCACGAGGATCTCCCAAAAAAGAGTGAACCACCATCTGTAAGTGAAGTGAAGCAGCTAATGCAGGCAGAGGAGTTTGAGCATCTTTGAGACTTGTTTAATTGAAAAGATAGATGAGCTCAAGAGATTGACCAGTGGATGGGTACAGTGGCAGTAGTTCTGTAGACAATGTACAAGAATGTAATGTTGAAGAAAGAACTTCATCACAGGATGAATCACTTAGTTTACCAGTCTATGTCCCATCCTTACTTACAGTCTTGAGGTTTATTCAGTGACTGAGAGGGCTGGATCACAAGAGCGAGCAAACACTGTAAGATTTATTTAAAGTGTAGCTGGGTTCACTCTCTGGGATAGTGTGAGAAGTTCAGCAATCTCAGTGCTAACCACTGATCCTATGGGTTGAAAGGAATCAGTTGAAGTGGTTTGAGAACCTATTGAAGGTGCCTCTTGGGGATCTCTCACTGGAAGTGTACCAGGCATAACATAATGGGAGGAGTCTATATGGTACATCCAGGACATGTTGTAGAAATGATACTTCCCAGATCACCTAGCAATGCCAGGGAAACCAATGGAATGCAATAGAGGTTGCTGTGAAGGATAGCAAAGATTGGTCTATCCTGCTGAGTTTGCACAATCATGGCATTACTGAGGGCAAATTATTTAGAAAGTGGAAGGATGGTTAGTAAAAGAGTGTATGGCTGGCTGGCTGGCTGACTGGCTGACTGCATGTATGGATGTATGGGTGGATACCACTTCATACCCATACAACCATACTTTTTATGGGGGTACACCTTAAACAACTTGTTTGTTACTAGAAAGAAGATCTCTGTGGGATATTTCTAATTCAACTATTAAGTACATACATAATTTATACATATGTATGTTTACATTCTATGCCTCAAAGAAAGCTTGCTGGGTTCCCTCACATGAAAGTAAAAGATCTATTTTTTCTTTATTTGAAAAAAAAAAATACAATGTCACTGATATTCACTAAACACCCCTTGGATAATATAATCATATTGTAGAACCACAGGGAAATGTGCATTTTCCCAACAGGGACATTAGTCAGATAGAATATATTCTAACAGCACTGACCTTCAGACTACTATACACAGACATAGCAGGTTTTCAACAATTTGTTGTTTGATGAAAAAATATTTTTGAAGAGACTTAATAAGAGGTTCAAAGAATGCAGTACTGAATGTCACTGCCATATCAAAAAATAAAGCAACCGGTCCTGAACCATTATATAGGCCACTGGACAGGCAGTAAAGTAGTGAAATTTCATCTGTGACAGTGTCATCTAAAATGGTTTTCTCAAGCAGAACAATCTGGTCAAGGTATTTTTTTCTCCCAGCTTAGCCAGAGGAGAGACTGAAGAGGTTTTTAACTGTTCCATTTTCATGTGTCTCCCTTTCCTGGGCATTGACGTACTCCATGCCACATTCTGCTGTTTGAGACTCCCCATTTAGTAGTGAACAATTAAAATAAGAAATAATTAAATAATAAAATATGGTATAATTAATGTTATAACTTTGATGATAGTACCTCTGGTATTGATGTATAGTCAAAGCAGCCTATGAGAAAGTAAAATGTACGAGTCAGCTTCAGACAGAAGGCTAATTTCAGAAACAGAAAGATACGTAGTTTTAGTATAAATATTTTCAGAGGGAGATCCTATTTGTCTGCCTTGAAGATCCTGTGTTGTCTGGAACCTTGTGCTTTTTTCTGTCATAGTAATCTTCACAGCTGTGTTGTCTGAAGCTACATTCTTTGTTAGTGTGTGAGGCTTGCATTTCCTGGTGACCCTCAGAGAAATATTGAATATTTGTGCTCCTAGAAGAGTGAGTGTTGGTAATTTCACCTAAAAGGAGGAACTAGACAAAGTCCTCCCCCAGGATCATGACTCTGTCATAACAGAGGGGAATCTGTGCCTCACTGATGGATGTGTTGTGTTATACAAGGATAGTCACCCTTGATGTAACAATAGGCTACAGAAAACTGACCAGAAAGTATGACTGCTACAATTGCTCATTCAAAGAATAACAGAAGATTGTATAAAGCACAGTGATGCTGACTGGTGAGCCTCTGTGGCTGGGTGAGCTAAGGAGACCAGTTAGACTCAGCTCAAAAAATGCTATATGGAGCTGCACTGTGAGTTATCACTTAGAAGACAAAGGGTGTACTGGCCAAGTGGGGTGCCAATTGATACAGGAGTGAAATGAACTCAGACTGAACTGACTCAGACAGCAGAAACTGGCTATCAGAATGTGGAATATCATCACGCATTGATAGTAGAGACCTGCATTAGGTTAAGAGTTGTTTGGTAGGTATATGTGGTCTTACATCTACACACAACTTTGCTTCTGGAACTAGATATCTCTTTCAGGATCTCTTGCCTACACTGGCTTAGCTCCTTGAGAGAAGGCTCAGTCTAGTACGGGGATGCTCATAAGTTCCTGTCTGAGTGCCGTGTATATGCGGTGCGTGTCAGTAGATAAGGGGGTAGTTCAATCTGACTGCAAACTGCAGGAAGAAAAACTCTGTTGGTTGTTTGTGCATATGCATCTAACAACCATTCAGAAAGTTCACAATTCTTACAGGCCACAGGAGCAATACTACTGTTTCTTGAATTTGTAATGGAGTCATCAAAGCTCATGTGTGAAATAATGAAGACAACTTGGTAGGTGTGATTGTGTGAAACAACTTCCCTAATGTGAAATCAAAATGTGAATTGCTATTGGACTTCTTTCCTAGTACTGAACTGATTATAATAATCACCATGTTCAAACACAAGACTATTTATGTGTTCTTTTTACTAGAATCACATGAACTAAACAGTGATGATTTGCTTTATAGTCTTGCCATCAAACCTAAAGCTATACATTCTGCATATTTAGGTCAAAAGAGATCCTGTGCTGTGAAATGATCACCACCTTGCAGAAAGCCTGGTCAGATCCCTGGAGCAGTGTCAAGACAGACACAGAAGCCTCAAATGTGTAGTAGAGGTATCATGGGAATATCTATTTAATGTTTCTGTGCAGGATGAATTTAACTCCTACCTCAAGAAGAGCTTCTAGTGTATACCAGGAAGTTCAGGGATGGAGTCTAAACAGATATTGCTCAAATCACAGTAACTGAAGTAGTAACAAGAAGCTGTAGACCAAAGATAGCTGTTCCTTATCAAGGTTGTTACCCTGGGACCCATTGTTTAACACCAACACCAAGGGAAAGTATCAAGCTGAAGAATGAGGCCCTGCAATAGCTACTGGGATAAGACTCAAGATTTGACTTATAAGTACCAACAAGTCAGGAAATTAGGAACTGCAGTACCTGCCAAAAATGAAAGCTTAAGTATGGAGGTTGTTTGTTGAGGCCATGAAGAATTGGAGAACGGCTTCTGTATTGCTCTGAATGTTTTCAGCAAACCATGCTATGAACTAGGGGTGAGAGGCATTGCCAAAGTCTTTTAAACAAGGGTAAAAATACATTGATCAAGAAATTGTGGAATAGCAACACTATAGTGGACAAACCAGTGGGCATACCATCCTTTCAGGAGGTAGTACCAAAAGCAAATGGTGGAGCTGGGTTTATTTGTATAGGTGATATCACTGCAGAAATGTTGAATGCACTGGATATTGTTTGGGTATTATGGCTATCAAGCTTTAACAATGTTGTCTTAAAGGTGGGAACAACGTCTTTGGAATACCAAATTGGGATGATAGTCTATATTTATTTTCAAAAAGAGGAGAAACTGTTGTTTTCTAGTTACACAGGAGTCATAGTCCCCAGGTTCTCTTGAGAAACCTACACCAGGGTGATAAAAAAGAGACTTTGGGGGAAATTTAATAAAGCCTATACAGTCTTTTTTACTGTGTAGGTATAGTGCCATGCTGCTTACATGAAAGTAAGTAGGTTTTAGATTCAGTAAGCACTGCTGGGCAGCCCACATGCACGTGCCAACACTGGACTTTTTGTGGCATGCAAATCACAACATAAGCATGTGAATTATTTCTTTATTATTTATTTATTTATTTACATTTGTTTACTGGGAAATTCCAACTAGACACATGTCCTTTTTCAGTGGAGGTCCGGGGACAAAAGCTCCACAGAACAATAATATTATGTGACAAATGTATTACAGGACATTGTGTGGAGTATCTGCAATAGTGCATTGGTGCTGTTGCTAACGTGGTAGGGCTATGAAGTGTGTAGTTTCCAGGCTGTAAGCATGGATCCCTACGCAAATGAGAAGGAGTTACTGAATAGCATATAGGGGTAATTATGTCTGCATATCCCCTCCGTGTAGGCAGAGAACCATGTTGGTGTTTACAGAAGAGGTAGCTGACATCAGGGGAGGGTGTATCCAATTATGTCTAAGCTTATTTAAACTTTACTGCACCTGTTTGAGTGGCACACCACCTGCACACTAACTTCTAAGCTTTGTTAAGCTCAGGGGTGTGTCTTTCCACATGTTTACATGGCTCACCGCTGTGCTGAGCATGTCCTTTCAGGGGTGTGTGTACACTGACTGCTAAGCTTTGTTTACCTACAGGGCGCGTGTTTGCATGGTGCACCACAGTGCTGAGTGTATCTAAAAGCCAATGATATATTAATTAGTTTTCACCCCTGTTTAAATTAAACTAGAGCCATTAAATGATGGTAATGATACACTAGGCAGGTGCAATGCATTATAGGTAGCCAATCACATAGTCAGAAGAGCACTACAAAGTATGCATACACCCTACAGTCTAATTTTTCCCCCATACTCTGCACCATTGGAGTACAGCCTTGGAAATTTTAACTGAGAGAATGCTAGTGGTTGCTGCAGGTCTGCTACATCTGTATGTGCTAGATACTGAAGTCAGTGCTGCTGCTGATGCTGACAGCAGGCCTAGACAGAGAAGGAAAAGAGTGTTCAGGCTCAGGGTAACCTTCCAGGAGCTACATGAGCTGGAGATTGTAGAGTGCTACAGGGTGGACCAGGGATTACTACAAGAACTCACTGAGCTCTACTGCCCTCAACTCAGACACAGAGCTAACAGAGGGGGAACCCATCCCAGTGGAAACAAAGGTATATGTAGCCCTTAGGATACTTGCTACAGGTACTTTCCAAAGACCAACTGGGGACATGATGGGGGTCTCACAGGCATCAGCATCCGGGGTACTCCACCAGTTCCTGTATGCCATGCTACCACATGCCAGTGAGCACATTTACTTTCCCCTAAACCCTGAGGTGAGAGCCGGCAATATGCAACACTTCTACCATGTAGCACATACTGAGATACTGGATGCCATATATTGCACTCATGTACACAAGGCACCACCCAGTGAGGAAGCTAGAATCTACATCAACTGCAAGGGTACCACTCCATCAACTGCCAGGTCATGTGCAATGCGCAGGGGATTATCATGAATGTGTGTGCTGGTAGCCCTGGCAGTAATCACAAGTGCCATATCTGGCATGCATTACAGCTTTACTAGATGTTTGTTATGGGGGGAACATCCCTCATGGCCATTTACTGGGTGATGCTGGCCATGCACTGGAGCTGTGGATGATGACACCTATCAGAAATGTACACCCACCCATGGAATAATGCCATAATGAGGCACATGCACAAACTAGGAACATCTTAGAGTGTGTGTTTGGGCTTCTGAAGTCACAGTTCTGGTGCCTCAATATATTTGGTGGAGCCCTGCAGTATACTCTAGCCACATGTGCACAGATAATCATGGTATGTGCCATGCTACACAATATGATCCTACAGAAACAGCTGCAGCAGGATCAGGAAAGGAAAAGGATACACAGACGCCCACCAGTGCCTAGGTCACCACAGCCACACTAACAGGAGGACATGGAGGAGGAAACTCCTGATGATGTCCCTGTATGCTAACATATGCATGCCCACTACACCCTGGCTTTGGCTCAGTGATAATGCATAGCACATTCACTGACAACCTAGGAGCCTAAGGACTGACACCTTACTCCCACTCACATACATATATTAAATTGTTGATGCCAGGCAACCCACACAACCTGTACTTATCCATGTATTGGCTGCATACTGCTTGCATCACACAGAGTCAGCCCTGAACTACAGCTCTGTCAACTGCTGCATTTGCAAGGTAAATCTCTAACCTACACACTACTTGTTAGGATTACTATAATATGGTATGTATGGATCTGCTGCTTTTATGCAAAGAAATATAGTGGGCTATTTGGACAGATGTAACATCCACATGGGACTACAGATACCCAGTCCAATAGTATGTGTTCCCTAATAATCACTAGGCCTTATGGTTGGAATATTCACTACATCAGTCAAGGGAGATGTTAAACAGTCGGGTCGCATGATATTTGGACAACTGTCTATCCCAGCAGATCATGTGCTGTTGTTCCCCCACCCTCAACACAGCAGTGTTCCGATATAACTGATTTAACAGTAAGTCAAAATGATATATCAGCAGACCAGGCAGTCTCAGGGCTGTAACATAGAACACGATCACACATTGTATGTCTCACATAACGCAGGAATAACAATGTACATATTTATGCTGTTGATTGTGGGATGAATGACTCCTCTCTGTCTGGCAGCCTGTGTGGCTCAGTGGATAGGGAAGTTATATGGGTGATGGTGTTGATGGTTGATGGTTCCAATCTGGAAGTATTCACATCTGCTGCATGTGAGGCATTACTATGTTGGTGTTTTCACAGACTGTCAGTCTGTGGGTGGTGTAACATTATGAACTTCAGTCACATATTAAGTACAGCAGACAGCTGGGGAATGATGTGGACATTTTGAGTGAAGTGCAGTACTGCAGAAACAGGAACAGATGTCAATGTCAGTAACACCCAAAATCCCAGACTGGAGTACAGGTAGGTGTGGCCTGGAGTCACTTTATAAGTACTGGCAGTCCCACTGGGCATGCGCATGCACTTAGTTAAAATGAGCGCAATTCTGTTGCCCCTTCATCAAAATGACCTGTTATGTATAAATATGTCTTTACATACAGACATATACGTATACATATCCATCTGTCACTATCTCCCTCTCACATACGTAGTACATCTGTCGCTATGTATTGTCAAACAGATATATACCAATATATATAGCTATATATATATTAAAATGATATACAGACTCTCCTCATATATCTATCATATACACACACACAGCTGCATTTATATATACCTTGTGATTGATTGAAAGGCATACACCTAAACTATTGTACCACTTGGCCTTTCAGCTGTCCATCCATGTTATATACAGAAATATGTGTGTGGATGTCTATATTGTCCTACATACCGTAATAATGGTGTTTTAATCTGCACTATCACACATTCATACTGTTGCTCAAAGGATCAAAAACTAAGGGCACAACAGTAAACAATCCACTTACCTACAGACCCCTGTGCCTGCTGGATGTCACCACATAGACAGACACAGGTGAGCAGGTTGTGTAAGGTATAATGTTGTCAATGCATGCATGGACAGGGCACATTGTTCCTGCCCACACGTTTGCCTATTTAACTGCAAGCAGCCACATATGTCCATACTGGTTAACTGTACACACATAGCCAGGATACTAACAGTTATCTCACTGATGTGATACTAGATGCAGATAACAGTATGAAGCAATAACACTCTGCAGGCCACAGATGCTGCTCAATACAAGCCTAGATTGCATAATCCACAAGTACTGTGCCTGCAATCACATATACAACAGACGTAATCTGTGGCATGCGTAATAAATACTTTAATATATAGTGTTTAAGACTAAATGGGTAGGGGTTCTAATCTCACTCTAGCCCACTTGGGGTGTGTGTATGTGTGTGTGTGTGTGTGTGTGTGTGTGTGTGTGTGTGTGTGTGTGTGTGTGTGTGTGTGTGTGTGTATCCTCCTGCAAAACAATGGACATGCCCTCATGGGCTACCCAGCTGCAGTGGGTATGCTCTGTTTGGCCCTGTATCTTGCTGCTGGCTTCCAAACTGCCCTCTTCTACAAGGCCTTATGATGTCATCCACCTTAAGACTACCAGCTGATAGTATTGTATCAAACTTAAGCCATGGCATGTGCAGTGAGTACTGTGATCTATAGTGTAAAAGACTAGATAGGTAGGAGTTCTAATCTCACGCCAGCCCACTTGGTGTGTGCATATACATCTATATGGCATAAATATGATAACCTTGGTAACTTAGAAATAGGTAGGGCTTTGCAGTGTTTTATTTGTTGTGGGTGATATGCCCCCCAAGGACTGACCACAACAAGGCCTGCTTATGTCATCAAGCATAATACGTCCTAAACTGATAGTACTAACAGACATGATGTGTGTTGTGCAACACATACTGTGATCTGTAGTGTGTACCATTACATAGGTAAATGTTCTCGTCTACATACAGCCAACTTGCACGTGTGTGCCTTGGGTTCTCCTGTACACAGTGATTGGACGTTGTGCTAGCCTCAATGTAGCCATGTTTGTGTGTGAGCCCATTAGAGCATTTTACATCATGTTATGGAACTATAGGATGTTTGAACCTAACTAGCATAATGGCCATACAGCCCTCACAATCATAGACATCTTTATACCTGTAGTTACAGGATCAGCACATATTTCTGCAGTTCAAGAGGGAAACAGGCAGACACCCTGTGTTGAGATGATGGTCGCCCAGCCAATCATACAGATGGCATGTGCTGAGGTGCATTGAGGTGCTCTTTGTGCCATTAGGCAGGGTTCTGTTCCAAGGGTGTGTTTAAGTGTGCTAGACAAATGTCTCCCACAACCATGTAGTACTAATGTCACCTACTAGGTTAATGTCCTTATAGTACGTCATCCATTTACTATGCTTCCTACAGATAGGCAGCATATGCAATCAAGCAGGGTCACACATTGACTTGTATACAAGGCACAGATCACCTCTGAGTAGTCTATATGCCACAGGTGACAATGACACTTACTGCAGATGACCCCCATTGAACACATACTGAAGATGCAAAGTATCCTTGTGAGGGACCATACTGTTGTATGCAACTGCCAGTACTGTTTGGAAAGGTACATCAGCAAATGGCCACTACACTCAGATATTAGCAAGCTGAGGAAAGAGTATGTGGAGGTTATGAGCATGTCACTTACTGGTGACTGTGGTCTCTTCTATGCCATACAATTCCTGGTGATCTGAGGCACATTAGGTGTAAACCTGTGTGGCCAGGTCTGTGTGCCCAGTTCTTTCACCCCTGAGTATGTACACCCCATGTTGCAACTGATGCGCTACTTACCAGGTACATAGGTCTCCCTGATGGAAATGATACTACGTATATATTTGCTTGGAGCTTATAGCCATTAGTATGTCAACAGGCATGTGTTTGCAATACTCTCTTGCAAGATAGTGACATACCACAGATTATCTATGAGTGCTCACAATTTGCAGACATCTGCCACAATTGTTAGCCACAGTCATTCAGTAGCTGCATGTATTGGGGTTACATGGATTCCATGCAGTAGAGGACACAGAACTGCTCCCTGTTGAACACTGCTGCATACAGATCAGCTATTGGACGTGGATATCCCTATGTTGCATATGTGTGTCATCAATGAGTCACTTAGTGACCCTTTAATCACAGTATTGTGGTTGCCTAAGTGAGTGCTTTGTAAATGTTGCCTCAGTGAAGGATATAGTCAGATGGCTTGGCTTAGTCTGAGGGTTGCATGCCCTGCTGTATCCTCACCCAGATCCTTGGTGACTGCCTCGGAAATGTCCAGCATGTGTAACAGTCATGCTCCCCCTGTCACACATCCAGTGTACAGTCAACTGTGTGTATTTCACATATATGTATGCTGATCAGCTCTATGATGATTGCCCCTATGGGCATACAGATATGAATACTTAGATAAAGAGATGCATAGTTATTTTGGTCAGTGGATGCATCACCTCTGTGCAAGGGTAGACCAGTTGTCATTATCCACTCAGCTGGTGGGCAGCTAGTGGTGACATTATGACTGCAAGGTTTTCCCAATGGTGTTAGTAATCCTTATCAGGTCACATATGGAATGCAGCTTGGAATGTTAGCATGTGCAGTAGATTCTGTGTATCTTCCACTGAGAGGCCAGTTTTGAATTGCTCTGTAAATATGGAAGTTATGGGACTGGTTGTAGGAATGTCATGTGTCACATGTGGTGGGGACAAGGGAGTGTAGTTGATGCAGACAGTGTGGTAGTACAGTTTATGTATGAGTACAGACCCATCATATGTGGCATCATGATGTCTGAGATTAATAACAATCTGGGCCTGTCCTTTGAGGTTACACATGCAACTACACTGTGCATTGTGGTTCCGCTTTGTGTATGTGGCTAATTTTGTCACATGTCTACCCAACATCACAACATCACTATGTGCTTCCTTTAGCTGAGGAGGTTGTGCCTCCATGTTAGGGGGGCACCCTCACCACAACTGTCACACAACAATGTCCACCTGTTATTGCACAGCCTGGTAATGGCAGTTGTCCATCAGTGAGGTTTGCTGAGCCATGAAGAGCCTGTGTCCCTCCTGTCCCATACAGCCAAGTTCATGCAGCTGTAATGCTGTTGACATAATGCATGGGTGTAGAGGTCTGCATACTTGCCTGTCCCGTCTGAAGGTAAAGGTGCAGTCATGCTATGTCAACCATCCCATAGAAGGCAATAAATAGCTTTCTTGACATATATGTGTGAATTGTCTGCAAGGGGGGTACATGGTGGTAGTTCTAAGGAGACCAATTTGTGGCCAGAGCCCACTAGGGAGGACCTCAAATTTGGGGGGCTGTAGTGGTCACCCATACTGGTAAACACTTGATGCAATACGTTGGTTTACCATGTGGGGATGTTATGGCACTGCTCCGGGGCATTGTAGGTAAGGACCTGGACCATCCTTTAGGCAAGTGAGCTGCAGCATGACTAAGCAACACAGTATTTAAATATTACACTTCCCTAATGTGTTTTCTGAGCTCTGTACAGATACCTTGCATGACTCTCTTCTTGCAACATGATGGTAGTAACTGCAATACTTATTTGCACAGAGGATAACTAGCTTGTAGTGCCAGGCAATGTCCCCAGATCTCTGAGTCATGTCACCTGAAATGCCATGATAGGAGTTAGCATAGATATGAATACTAACACTGTTGTACACCAACTGACACTGGATGAAACACTGTTACTTTTGCTCAAGGCCAGATCAAGCCTACTGACTGTAACCGGTGGAGCCCACTGGCTGTTATACTAGGCAATGGATGTCGGACATACGTGTAACTCTATCAACCATGGCCTGACAAGGTGTATGATGATGTTAGGCCAGCAGACCATGCTGGAAGCTGTGCACGCCATGTACAAACTGTTATGTCAGCTGGTGGATAGGCAAGTGTCTGACAGTCATACTCTGAGAACATAGCATTGGGAGACCTATGCTGCAATGATGACAGTCACCAGTGGAGTTCACCATCCTCCATTATTGGTATACGCCTTCTACCTATTCCCTGTCTGCAGTCACAGCCACTGTCAGTGACCTTTGACTGAGTACATAAGCAGGTGATTGCATATTAGGAGCTGTCAAAGAATCCCACACAGAACAAACAGTTATCCAGGATGGTCTAAGACACAGTCAGTTGTTGTCTGAGCCACTGACAAACACTAAATGCCAATGAATGCACAATACTATCCTGTCAGAAATCATCCACCCTGTAAAATATTGTAGTGTCTGCACACTGCACACAGTTGAGCCATTACACATGGAGTTATGGATACAGAGAGTAATGTACCCTTTGACTTTCACTGGTCTAAAAGATATGAGAATGCATTCACTGTTGTACAATCTATAGTGACAGGTTTGAGATGTAAATCTCAAACTGTCACTGCTATACTGAATGTGGCAGTCATCGCACCTATCATTGTGTGCAGTGGTACCTTTGCCATTTCACTATGCAGGCATATTGTACAACAAGAGCAGCTACACAGGTTCCATGGTACACCAAAACACACTGTAGATAACATGTCCTATGGAGTCCGTGTCATGACCATACATGTGTAGTCTGTTTCTGAAATACTTTGGAGGGGATATGTGTGGTTGTATATGGGGAGGTGTCAGATCCCACTGTGTACCTCCCATGTATCCATGAGAGGACTAACACATGTCTCACCTGTTCTGCACACGCACAACATCACTGTGCTACACATAGTACATCCTGGCAAGGCAGGTATGTAATACAGACAGTACACCCTACATGCAACAGGCCCCACATACATGTGAAGCACACATCTGCTGTGACACACATCATGTGCAGGTTACACAATGGGATGCAGAACATGATAATCATAACTGGTGTCAGGCAACAGTTGTCACTGGACACAGGATATTTTGTAGATGGGTCATCTTCATCACCACAGCTTGTAGATGTGTTAGTTCCCAAAACCCTGGTGACACTTACCAAGGGTAGCAGACCTTTTCACAGATTAGGGATGCATGAGTATGCTGAATGGTGCCAGTGTCCTTGTTAGCCTGTTATACACATATGAACCTATGGAGACATGCACTTCTACTGCTGTACCTTGTTGCAGACATATTTCTGCTGTGCAGACATGTCATCCTGTGCTGCTTTATTGCAGCTGTGTATCCATAGGTTAACCCAACAGACTCCTGAAACAGAAACAAACAGGTCCATGACACACCTGTCATTGTGCACCTAAACAGCCATTGTAACATCATACAACATAAGGTACACAAAAGTATGTGGCATACTCATGACAACTGCCAGCATACAGTATCTGTCAGTAGCCACTAAAAGTGGCATGGAAAAACAATACTGCATTACACAAGTGCATGTTAACTAATATAGTCCTATTGTGCATCCGACACATAGCTTCATTTCCCTCCATCGATTGTGAGGATGACAGGGATGTGGCACAGGTATCATCACTTGCACAAGGTGTTGTGTAGGGGTGCAGGAGGTCTAGGCTGACCCAAATGGTTGACAGCATGTGTGTGAGTCAGGAAGGGAAGCAAGTAAGATGGGCCATGGAAAGGTGCCGTTTGTGTCTGTAGGTGACCTGCATTTGACAGTGGGGTGTGAGTGTGTGCATGTAAACAGGCAAGCTCAGTGCTCGCCCTACATGTATGTATGTTGGACAGCTTTGGACAGTACATGGTAGAGCTGACAGTTCACCATCTCCGGCCCCACACACTGGAACTGGCTCTGCCAGGAGTTGCAGTGGCACCTCCATGCCCAAGGTCAGAAGCAGTGCTAGTACCTGACAGTGAGTGCTGTCTGTTGAGACTGTGTCCCCCAGAGGAATGCCCAGGACCATGAGCTCATGGCTTGCCATGTCATGGTGTGGACAGTACACTCCCTTCTGTAGTGCTGGATGGACTGCCACTACATGAGCGTGATTGTGCATGGCCACGTGGACTCTCAGCAGATGGGGTTGCTGACATACTTCCATGAGTCCGACACTCAACTCCAACCACACGTTTCAGCACAATGTGCAGTCCAAGACAGACTCTGTATCAGACCACCTTCTGTCCACTGCATCAGTGAACTGATCCAGGCTGTCCACAATGCAGTGGAGGCAGTCACAGATGTTAGAATGTGCTGCATCCATACTCCTATACATACATCTGGTGTTCCATTCAGACATGCATGTGCCTCCACGATGGCTCAAAACATGCACCGAGTGACCCGTGATGTGACACCTGGAACAGGTGGTAGACAGACAGCAGGCCTCCTACCAGCACCCCTATCAAGTTGCCTGTGTGGGACCTTGGCAGCTCTTTGGCTATGGCCAGTGTCTACACTCACTGATGCCATAGTTGCCACACTTTCCTGTTCAATGTCCCTACCCACTGACTGTCCAATATCTGTGGCATCTGGGGACCGGACATGCTGACTGTGTGTGGTGACAATGAGGGCAAAAGAGGGATGTCAATTTCTGGGACAGATTCAGCCCTTGAAACCCCTGCCTGTGTCTTACTGTGGGCAATATCATCATCAAAGTCTGAAGAGACACTGAAATCAGGTTGTGTAGGGAACAGACAGCAACCCCCCTCCCCGGTCACCTATGATTACAAAGAAAAAAGCAGTACATTAATTCCTGCACTAATATTCTCTGCAGTACTATGTTGTGATATATGTAAGGCTCTATACACTGTAATCACTATGACAGACCTATTAAAAACCCAGCCTCATATAGTAGGACATGAGGACAATGCTCTTCCCACTACAGCTGTCATTAATTGAAAATGCTATCTCATTACACTGCAATCCCATCAGCAACAGTGTGGTACACTGTTGACATTTGTGTAAACTCTTCACAGTCGACACATATGACACTCTGTAGTGTCCTGACAATACCATCACATCTATCAGTGTGGTCACACCTACAAGGCATAGGTATGACTTTAACATGTGTACAGTCAGAAAATATGTGTGCAGTTGGCAATCATGCCGACAGTACAGCAATGCAGGCAGCAGGCTTGGGATGGCAGTCTAGGGATTACACTGCTGTAAACCTACATATATAACACAACAGTGTCATGCTTACCACAGGCTTGGACAATACCTGACGGACCTGTGAAAAGTTGAGGCAGAGGTAATGTCAGTATCACCACATGTTGCAGCACAACAAGGTGATATGTCTATTGTCTCACATTTACAGTAGCTACTGTGTTAATTGTTGTATTGGACACATTCTGAGTATAAGAGTAAAACTGAGGTTAAACCCCCCAAAGAACAAAGACCTGACACCCACATAAAAGTATGTACACCCTAACACACTGAATGCTACAGTATTACAATGCTGATTAAACTCAGCTTACCTGCACACTCCTCTGCTGTGGAAACTGTGGCACCCACATCAATGATACATGGTGTGATGGATGCCTGGGAGTTGTTGTGTGTGCCTAGGTTCACCAGGAATTTCTTCATGGCCGAGAGTGGTTGTTCCACTGCAAACCCTCCACTGGTGATGTCATGATCCCTGGCTACATCTTCTGCTCTTCTTCGTGCAGCATTGATCATATCCATTGCATGGTGTTGAACCTGTTCATATGTCCTTCCCTGATGACCCATGACATTCATGTCACAGACAAGGTTGGCCCGCAATGCAGCCGGCTGTTCCCTGTTTTACCTCACCCTGGACAGTATGATGTCATCATGTTGCTAAAGTCCTCCCAGTATAATTTCATTCTCTGCATCTGAGAAACGTGCATGATTCTGGAAAGATAACAAAATGGGAACGCATTACAGGATCACATATGTGGAAGTACACTATGTAGAGATACAGCAAGGATAAAATGTCTGGCACTATCCACTACTTGCTCACACATCATACTCCACAGTGTGCAAATGTACTAAGTGTGTGGATACAACTGAGATAGTACCATAGTCAGCTACTCCCATGTGTGTCATGACAGATACTGCTGTATGATCATACACGCAACACTGGAGTCTATTGTAGTGTGTCCCCTACAGGCAACCCCCCAATAATATGTCAAAAGAACAGTGCCAAACAGATAGCTGTGGACTATTACAACCACTATAAAGGGACAGTCCAATGAGACCAGTGTGGTACAATGACAAAAAAAAAAAAAACAGGGCACCATTTATGTATTGTACATCATCTGTAGGTGTAAGAAAGTAGGAGATTAATGACATGTCATTATCACAGGTGTAAGAAAAGCATAATGCTGTAGTACCCTATTGCTCATAATTATATTCACACATCTGCATCCTGTTCTACACAAAAAAGTTATATACCTGATGGAGTGCAGAACTCCTCTGTTGATATGTGGTGATAGTGAAGTTTTCACAAACATATGTTCTTTGTGAAGAAAGTCTCATACAGAATGGTTCCCCATAGCCAACTGCTTGCCTTTTTAACATGCTTCTCATCAGCAGGTGATTGCCTCTTAACCAGTCTGTGGGTCTGAAATACTAATTGCACCAAACACAGCTGATTTGCACAATCATCAACCAATGACATGCAACCACTGTACAATATATAAGGCCTTCATGTAGATTAGGCCCTCTTTTTGATATGTTGTGATGGACATTACTGGAGTGAGGAGACTACATCATCGCAGAGGGTAGGTCTGTAGCAGAAACTTTTACAGAGAGCTGTGTGTGCTGCAGGCTGCAGCTGCTCATGCAGGTAATAGACCTAGGCAGGGAGTGTGAACACTTTGGAAGACAACAAGCAGTAGGAGTAACTGTGTGAGCTGTGTTAGCCTTGTTGTAGAGGCAGAGCCAGACTGAGGGTACCCTTTCCACTCCAATTAAGGCACGTGTTTAAGCTAAGTATGATATGCAATTATATCACTAACAGAGGACTAGACAACATGTTTGGTGTGTCCTTGAGCAATATGGGGTAGAAATATAAGAATATGCCCACCATTTGGGCAACTGCCAGGCCATGTGTTACAGACTGGTAGTAATTTGCAGCATGTATGAAGGCAGTGCTTGTTACAAGCAGGGACTTCCAATGTGTATGTTAGTTGTGCAGTTGTGATAATCTGCACTATGACTTTGAAAGGATTGTGTAGTGCACTCTATTAGTGGCCGCCATTTGCAACACCTGAGTTGACATTCTCTGTGAATTAATATTAATGCATGATGTAACACTTTATGCACATATAGTTTTGCTATAGGGATATGTGAAGGGTGTTCCTAACTGCAGGCCTGTGACTTCCATCAGTGAAAAGCAGACATTTCATTTGAAATGCATTGTGTGGCTAAAGAGTGCATGAGTCAGTCATTAATTGCTGGCTTTACAATACTGTAAATTCACTGCTATACATCACTGGATTTGAACCCAGGACTGTGTGTGGTAAAATGTACTGCCTGCTAGGCATTTAACAGACTGAGCTACTGAGTCACTGCTGCAACAGGTGTATTTGAAAGTTATAAGTGCATGCATACAGGCTGTGACAAACATTTTTTTATATCCATCAGTATGTGCATGGCTTTATATAGAATGTATTTCTGCATCAGGTTCTCAGTTGAACATGTATTTTGCCATTAATGCCTTAGCAGGTATATTATGACATGTTTCTGATAGAAGAGCACATTAACCTGCCATCAAATGCCTCACTTACATCCATTCTTGTGTGTTGGGCTTTCTGGTGGTATAGTCTTGCACCAGAGTCCAAGCTGCACTCCCATTTTTCCATTACTTTTTAATCAAGTTTGCACAATGCGGCGCAATGTGGGGCCCAGCTTAAATATGCTTAATGAATGTAACTGGCAATTACTATGTTTAGTTTAAACCACCTGTTTTAATTAAGAGCTGGGTTTGAAATAGTGGACAGGTCTTTATTTTTTATGTGTTTATTATAAATAGAAGGCACATATGTTCAATATAGCTCTATTTAGCAGATTTTAGTGAAGCTGAGCGACGTGGCATGTCATGCAAGGTTGTGCTAAAAAATATAAAGAAAAGAAAAGTGGGGGGATAGAAAAGTGGTGAAATGAGGTGCAAGCAGGGGGTAAAACATTGTGAAAGGCAGGTAGGGATGAGCAGGAAGGGTGTAGGAAAGAATCATAAGTATACATTTTTTGTACAGCAACAAATGTGCACTTTGACAGAATTTGTACATGACTTTGAACTCTCATTCCCAAAAAGATGGGTGAGGACAACATAACTGCATTGTCAAGCCAATTGGACCAAATTACATGTCTCCAGTGGACACGTGTGAAATGGATAGCTATGCATGGGACGATATATATATATATATATATATATATATATATATATATATATATATATATATACACACACACACACACAATTTTTTTTTTTTTTGTGACAGGTGCCCATTGGCCTGTCTGCACTTCTCTGTCACTACCCAGGGGTGGCAGCGGTGGAGACTGGGCACAGGGGTGAGGCTGCCCCACCAGGTCGGGTAGCATGCCCTCAATCTAGTGCAGGTGATGGTCAAAACCATGGTAGACTACTCTGTTCACCAAAACCAGCAGCTCAGCACAGGTGACATCCCCCTTCCTCCACTACTCCCAGAGGGGGACCAGTCCATGAGGTAGTACTACCTGAAGCCACAAGTAGTGCAGGGGCAGCAGAGGAGCCACCACTGGTCTGGGTTCCAGACATGCTGGGACCTGGTGCCATGGCCAGATGATGCAAGATAAATGGATCAGCCTGAACCAGACTCCCTTGACGTGTGTGGTAAATTAGGTATAGCAATAAGTTAAGGTTACTGATAACCAAACCATTGTTAGTATTAACAGAATGGAGCATCATATTCATTAATCCAAATACATATTAATGTATATTATTTGTAACATGACATTAAGTAACATAACAGTCAGTATGTTAACAGCATGCCAGTACAAAGTAAACCATAAGGTCAACAAAACAGTTAGTTTAATAAAATATGTTAATATTGAATGATAATAAAACATAACGATAATAAATTACATTTTCCAAAATATAGTTAAACAAAATATGTCAATATTAAATTATAACAATAAACAACAATAATAAATAAATGAAGATATGGGGTGGGGAGAGAGAGAAAAACATTCCATTACTGACATTGCAGATTATATCCCTGAAAATGCTGATAATAAATACTCGACAGAAGTGTAGTGTCAGTTTTGAGTACAGTGACTAAAGTTCTCCTATAGCTGATGTAGCACATACATATATCTCAGGCTGTTAGCATGGGTCAGTATGGGCCAAACAATAATAAATGCAGGTATACAACTACACAGAACAGTTTCACATAATGTGGACTTATATAACTACCGAGGTGTTCTGTAAGCGGATTTGGTAATAAATTGCCTTCCAGGTATTAATTTTTCTGGTAATCCTGTGACAGACAGATTAGGCAGTTTTGATTATATTATGATAAATTGTGACACGTGAGAGGCATGTTTGTGTATAGTACATAAACTAGACAGCAGTCATGCCTTAGTTGGCAGGCATGGGAATAGAACCCAATAGCTGTGACTGCAGGGAATATATGCAAATAATGCAACCACTGACTGCAGCAACTTAGTACAGACATGCAACAAATACAGCCGTACTAGTAATAGACATATTTATTTAGAAATCAACAATGCTGCTTAACACTTTATCGGTATTGCTAATAAATTTCTGTGAAATCTAAAAACAATATCTACCCACAGAGTAGGCTACCTCACCCATATACCTTATGTTCCTGGTGTGGGAGAAAATGAGAGCATTATGTGACTGATAATGGCCTGGTTGCAATGTTGAACCATACTATGAGTTGAGAAATACACGTTATAGGACATTTGTTTTGCGTTCTAGAACTATTACAGTGTTATAATTGACTGCAATGACAGTAGAACACACATGCATGGAATATAACCATACTGCATATTATAAAACAGATTTATTTAGGAATCAATAATGCTGCTTAACACTTTGTTAGCATCGCTGTTAAATTACTGTGAAGTCCACACACACACACACACACACACACACACACACACACACACACACACACACACACACACACACACACAATATCTGCCCATAGAGTGGCATATCTCACCCATATACCTTTATTACTTGGAGTAGGAGGAACAGACAGCATTGTGTGACTAATATTGGCCTGGAGACAGCCTTGGACCATACTATGAGTTGAGTAATACAGTTTGCAGGCCATTAGTTTTGCATTCTACACCTATTTATGTTACACTTAACTGCAGCAACCTTACCATAAACAAGCAGTGCAGCTCTACTGCAATAGTTATGACAACACACTCCTGCTGTACATCATTTTGCTTACTGTTATTGGTATTATTTATTGTTATTGCAATACAGTTGTTATTGCTCTTTTATTACACTACAGCTCTAATTGCTCATTTATTGCACTACAACGTTTATTGTGTACACTTTATTGCAATACATGCTTTACTCTTTCTTGATTATTGCACTACAGTTAGCATGATAAATCCGTACTTACCACACTCACAGCACAACCTGGCCAAGCCCCCTGCATGGAACTGAACACTGCGAGCCCTCTCAGCTGTAGCTGTTGGGAGAAAAGCACACCATTATGCATACCAGTTTTGCCAACATTCAGCCTGCATTTTGGTAAAACAGTGGAAAAGATACTTGCATATTTGGGGGCATTCCCAGCTCTTGCCTCTTGGACCCAGGTATCCAAGGTTCCCCTCTTTCTCCTCTTCGGCTTGTCATAATAGTGGAAACACTGTTCACCTGTGCATGGGATATCAGTAGCACTGATGAATTCCTTAGCCAACCAGTCCCAGGCCTCTGCCTTATATTCCAAGCTCTGGAAACTGCCTGCATCAGACTGGGCTCATGATTCTTTACCAGGAGCCTGACAAAGACCTTGGACTCATCAACACCCCATCTCTGCATCTGAAAGCATGCATCTTCACCAGCACCACCTGCTATATCAACAGATGATTAGACTCCAAGGAATGGTGCAGAATTTCCACCTATTGTGCTTAATATAGGCTGCTTTCCCACCCTTACATGTCATTGAGCAACATTCAAAAAAGTGCCATGTGGCTTAGCAGTGAGCAAACCAGCTAAACAGAGATGAGCAGTGCGAAAACTCGCACAACCATGGATCTGAAGTAGGATATTCATTTGTCTGCAACCTGTGGGTTATGGATCCGATATCGGATCCGAACCGGCATGGTTTTCCAGCTATGGATCCAAGCTCTCAGCTCCTCCCCTCACCCATAATGCCCTGCTCTACCCTCATGACCTCAGATCTCGTTTGCCGCGCTGGTGACTGGATTGGTATCTATAGCTCTCAGCTAAGTGCTAGTTTTATATCTGTTAATTCAGAAAATTTGAAGTTTTTTGTACTTTTTTGTGTGAAAGTTTAGGTTTCCCTCTTTGATAGTTTTATTTAGAGTTAAATTAAGTATTTTTTTCCTCCCCTCGCTGTTGGCGTAGTGTGTGTGTGTTGGGCCTGTGTGTCTGTATTACTTTTAGTTACTTTTAATTAGTAGCTGTATAGATTTGGATGGCTGATCAGCCCAAATCTATTGATCAAAAAAGCTAATTAACCCCTCAAATTGCCGCTCATGGGAAAAGTAATTTAACTGTTAGAAAACAACCCCTAATTTAGGAATGAGAAAATTTTAACACTGAAAATATTGAAATGTACCCTTCACGCTTGCTCTGGACCAGGATCAAGGGTTCATTTTATTCCGTTGACATATGACACTCTGTAGTGCATGAAAAACATATGATGTTGGTTACCAAAAAGGCATAGGTATCTTAATGTGAAGTAAAAATTGGCAGTTGGCAATCATGCTACAGAACAGAGAGCTGGATTCAATAGCGATTAACCTGAAACCTACATATTAAACAACATCAGCTTACCAAGTTAGACAAGACTGATGCAGACTGTGAAAATTGAGGCGAGTAATGCGTATACCCTTATTGCCCAAAACAAGGTAAAATCTGTGTCTAATAGAGAACCTGTAATGAGTTTATGGCATCTGACATGATCAATAGGTTAACCAACAAACCTGAAACCCCCAAAAAGTAGTCCCCACTAATAAGTATTCAATGCTGATCAACTCGCTCCTGCATCCTGCTTTAATGTCACCCTCTTATGGTGATGATGGTCCCGGGGCTTTTAGTGCCAGGTTTACGGAATTTATTTTAAGTGGTTGTTTAACCACTGAGTCCCTTTTTGGCTTACTTCTCTTCTTAGCTTATCTCCTTGTGTGTTTAATGTTCCTTTGTTTTATTAATTATGCACAGGTTTGGCCACATGCAGCCTCTGTTTTCCCCTGGACAGTAGATTCTCCGTTCTAGCCTCCAGTATAATTTCTTTCTCATCTCAAAGCTGCATGTCTGGAAAGAACAAAATGGGAATTACAGGACATATGGAGTAAAAGCAGATACCGACTAAATTCGCACTATCCATACCTGGTCATATTCTCACGGCAGCACTGAATGGGATCAACATCACGCTGAGAAAGCAGCTTCAGGAGGACAAGACGCTGAATTTTACCCAACAGGAGCTTTTGGTTTCCTATAGGAATCCCCCTTTCAAGACAGTGGGATAAAAGCCTGTGTTGAACCACTATAAAGGGACAGTCCAATGAGACCAGTGTGGTACAATGACAAAAAAAAAACAGTGCACCATTTATGTATTGTACGTCATCTGTAGGTGTAAGAAAGCAGGAGATTAATGACATGTCATTATCACAGGTGTAAGAAAAGCATAATGCTCTAGTACCCTATTGCTCATAATTATATTCACACATCTGCATCCTGTTGTACACAAAAAAGTTATATACCTGATGGAGTGCAGAACTCCTCTGTTGATATGTGGTGATAGTGAAGTTTTCACAAACATATGTTCTTTGTGAGGAAAGTCTCATGCAGAATGGTTCCCCATAGCCAGCTGCTTGCCTTTTTAACATGCTTCTCATCAGCAGGTGATTGCCTCTTAACCAGTCTGTGGGTCTGAAATACTAACTGCACCATACACAGCTGATTTGCACAATCATCAAACAATGACATGCAACCACTGTACAATATATAAGGCCTTCATGTAGATTAGGCTCTCTTTTTGATATGTTGTGATGGACATTACTGGAGTGAGGAGACTACATCGGGCATTAAGAGAGTGGTAGGTCTGTAGCAGAAACTTTTACAGAGAGCTGTGTGTGCTGCAGGCTGCAGCTGCTCATGCAGGTAATAGACCTAGGCAGAGAGTGTGAACACTTTGGAAGGCAACAAGCAGTAGGAGTAACTGTGTGAGCTGTATCAGCCTTGTTGTAGAGGCAGAGCCAGACTGAGGGTACCCTTTCCACTCCAATTAAGGCACGTGTTTAAGCTAAGTATGATATGCAATTGTATCACTAACAGAGGACTAGGCAACATGTTTGGTGTGTCCTTGAGCAATATGGGGTAGAAATATAAGAATATGTCCACAATTTGAGCAACTGCCAGGCCATGTGTTACAGACTGGTAGTAATTTGCAGCATGTATGAAGGCAGTGCTTGTTACAAGCAGGGACTTCCAATGTGTATGTTAGTTGTGCAGTTGTGATAATCTGCACTGTGACTTTGAAAGGATTGTGTAGTGCACTCTATTAGTGGCCGCCATTTGCAACACCTGAGTTGACATTCTCTATGAATTAATATTAATGCATGATGTAACACTTTATGCACATATAGTTTTGCTATAGGGATATGTGAAGGGTGTTCCTACCTGCAGGCCTGTGACTTCCATCAGTGAAAAGCAGACATTTCATTTGAAATGCATTGTGTGGCTAAAGAGTGCATGAGTCAGTCATTAATTGCTGGCTTTACAATACTGTAAATTCACTGCTATACACCACTGGATTTGAACCCGGGACTGTGTGTGGCAAAATGTACTGCCTGCAAGGCATTTAACAGACTGAGCTACTGAGTCACTGCTACAACAGGTGTATTTGAAAATTATAAGTGCATGCATACAGGCTGTGACAAACATTTTTTACATCCATCAGTATGTGCATGGCTTTATATAGAATGTATTTCTGCATCAGGGTCTCAGTTGAACATGTATTTTGCCATTAATGCCTTAGCAGGTATATTATGACATGTTTCTGATAGAAGAGCACATTAACCTGCTATCAAATGCCTCACTTACATCCATTCTTATGTGTTGGGCTTTCTAGTGGTATAGTCTTGCACCAGAGTCCAAGCTACACTCCCACTTTTCCATTACTTTTTAATCAAGTTTGCACAATGCGGCGCAATGTGGGGCCCAGCTTAAATATGCTTAATGACTGTAACTGGCAATTACTATGTTTAGTTTAAACCACCTGTTTTAATTAAGAGCTGGGTTTGAAATATTGGACAGGTCTTTATTTTTTATGTGTTTATTATAAATAGAAGACACATATGTTCAATATAGCTCTATTTAGCTGATTTTAGTGAAGCTGAGCGACGTGGCATGTCATGCAAAGTTGTGCTAAAAAATATAAAGAAAAGAAAAATGGGGGGATAGAAAAGTGGTGAAATGAGGTGCAAGCAGGGGGTAAAACATTGTGAAAGGCAGGCAGGGATGTGTAGGAAGGGTGTAGGAAAGAATCATAACTATACATTTTTTGTACAGCAACAATTGTGCACTTTGACAGAATTTGTACATGACTTTGAACTCTCATTCCCAGAGAGAGGGGTGAGGACAACATAACTGCATTGTCAAGCCAATTGGACCAAATTACATGTCTCCAGTGGACACATGTGAAATGGATAGCTATACATGGGACGATATATGTATATACACATAATTTTTATTTATTTTTTTGGGACAGGTGCCCATTGGCCTGTCTGCACTTCTCTGTCACTACCCAGGGGTGGCAGCAGTGGAGACTGGGCACAGGGGTGAGGCTGCCCCACCAGGTCGGGTAGCATGCCCTCAATCTAGTGCAGGTGATGGTCAAAACCATGGTAGACTATCCTGTTCACCAAAACCAGCAGCTCAGCACAGGTGACATCCCCCTTCCACCACTACTCCCAGAGGGGGACCCGTCCATGAGGCAAGTACTACCTGAAGCCACAAGTAGTGCAGGGGCAGCACAGGGGCCACCACTGGTCTGGGTTCCAGACATGCTGGGACCTGGTGCCATGGCCGGATGATGCAAGATAAGCAGATCAGCCTGAACCAGCCTCCCTTGACGTGCTGTGGTAAATTAGGTATAGCAATAAGTTAAGGTTACTGATAACCAAACCATTGTTAGTATTAACAGAATGGAGCATCATATTCATTAATCCAAATACATATTGATGTATATTATTTGTAACATGACATTAATTAACATAACAGTCAGTATGTTAAAAGCATGCCAGTACGAAGTAAACCATAAGGTCAATAAAACAGTTAGTTTAATAAAATATGTTAATATTGAATCATAATAAAACCTAACAATAATAAATTACATTTTCCAAAATATAGTTAGTTTAACAAAATATGTCAATATTAAATTATAACAATAAACAACAATAATAAATAAATGAAGATATGGGGTGGGGAGAGAGAGAAAAACATTCCATTACTGACATTGCAGATTATATTCCTGAAAACGCTAATAATAAATACTCAGCAGAAGTGTAGTGTCAGGTTTGAGTACAGTGACTAAAGTTCTCCTATAGCTGATGTAGCACATACATATATCTCAGGCTGTTAGCATGGGTCAGTATGGGCCAAACAATAATAAATGCAGGTATACAATTACACAGAACAGTTTCACATAATGTGGACTTATATAACTACCGAGGTGTTCTGTAAGCGGATTTGGTAATAAATTGCCTTCCAGGTATTCATTTTTCTGGTAATCCTGTGACAGACAGATTAGGCAGTTTTGATTATATTATGATAAATTGTGACACATGAGAGGCATGTTTGTGTATTGTACATAAACTAGACAGCAGTCATGCCTTAGTTGGCAAGCATGGGAATAGAACCCAATAGCTGTGACTGCAGGGAATATCTGCAAATAATGTAACCATTGACCGCAGCAACTTAGTACAGACATGCAACAAATACAGCCATACTAGTAATAGACATATTTATTTAGAAATCAACAATGCTGCTTAACACTTTATTGGTATTGCTAATAAATTTCTGTGAAATCTAAAAACAAAATCTACCCACAGAGTGGGCTACCTCACCCATATACCTTTTGTTCCTGGTATGGGAGAAAATGAGAGCATTATGTGACTGATAATGGCCAGGTTGCAATGTTGAACCATACTATGAGTTGAACAATACACGTTATAGGACATTTGTTTTGCGTTCTAGAACTATTACAGTGTTATAATTGACTGCAGTGACAGTAGAATACACATGCATGGAAAACAACCATACTGCATATTATAAAACAGATTTATTTAGGAATCAATAATGCTGCTTAACACTTTGTTAGCATCGCTGTTAAATTTCTGTGAAGTCCACACACACGCACACATGCACACGCACACATGCACACACACACACACACACACACACACACACACACACACACACACACACACACACACACACACACACACACACACACACAGACACACACACACACACACACACACACACACACACACACACACACACACACACACACACGTACACACACACAAAATATCTGCCCATAGAGTGGCCTACCTCACCCATATACCTTTATTACTTGGAGTAGGAGGAACAGAGAACATTGTGTGACTAATATTGGCCTGGAGACAGCCTTGGACCATACTATGAGTGGAGTAATACAGTTTGCAGGTCATTAGTTTTGCATTCTACACCTATTACAGTGTTACACTTAACTGCAGCAACCTTACCATAAACAAGCAGTGCATACAGCTCTACCGCAATAGTTATGACAACACACTCCTGCTGTACACCATTTTGCTTACTGTTATTGGTATTATTTATTGTTATTTCAATACAGTTATTGCTCTTTTATTGCACTACAGCTCTAATTGCTCATTTATCGCACTACAATGTTTATTATGTACACTTTGTTGCAATAAATGCTTTACTCTTTCTTGATTATTGCACTACAGTTAGCATGATAAATCTGTACTTACCACACTCACAGCACAACCTGGCCAGGCCCCCTGCATGGGACTGAACACTGCGAGCACTCTCAGCTGTAGCTGTTGGGAGAGAAGCATACCATTATGCATACCAGTTTTGCCAACATTCAGCCTGCATTTTGGTAAAACAGTGAAAAACATACTTACATATTTGGGGGCATTCCCAGCTCTTGCCTCTTGGACCCAGGTATCCAAGGTTCCCCTCTTTCCCCTCTTTGGCTTGTCATAATTGTGGAAACACTGTTCACCTGTGCATGGGATATCAGTAGCACTGATGAATTCCTTAGCCAACCAGTCCCAGGCCTCTGCCTTATATTCCAAGCTCTGGAAACTGCTCTGCATCAGCCTGGGCTCATGATTCTTTACCAGGAGCCTGACAAAGACCCTAGACTCCTGAACACCCAATCTCTGCATCTGAAAGCACGCATCTTCACCAGCACCACCTGCTATATCAACAGATGATTAGACTCCAAGGAATGGTTCAGAATTGCCACCTATTGTGCTTAATATAGGCTGCTTTCCCACCCTTACATGTCATTGAGCAACATTCAAAAAAGTGCCATGTGGCTTAGCAGTGAGCAAACCAGCTAAGCAGAGATGAGCAGTGCAAAAACTCACACAACCATGGTTTTAGCAAAGCTTGCTACTGCACAAACAGTAATACCATTACCATGTTTAAGGAGAGGCTAGCACTGCTCAGCTCTGCCATATTTAATATTTTTTTTAATTAAGTTAAACAAAAACAGTAAATTAAATTATAGACATGTTATGACTGCTAGGGACCCAAACCCAGGATCTACTATACATTAGGCCATAACTCTACACATTTAGCTACCTGCATGTTATGAAAAGTAGTATAACTTCACATATACTACTAGGCTACCTATTAGTGTTGCTGAGCACTGCACTACGCAAACACATTTAAACAGACCTAGAATTAATTAATTAATTACATCCAGTTTCTATTTTTAGATGTCTAGCAGGTGTCAGCTATGTATGTATAAGTGCCACTCAGCTCTGCTGTGCTCTGGGCTGCACCATGCAAATGGCAACTGAAAAAAAAAAAAGAAGAAAAAAATTTAATTATGATAATTAATTATATCCGATTTCTATTTTTCAATGTGTACCAGGTGTCAGCTGTCTGTATGTAAGCACAGTTGGCATTGCTGTCTCCATGTCATGCCACACAAACATACAGAGAAGAGGAAACAAAATACATAAAAATAAAATATTACACATTTAAAATAATTCACAACATTTCAACAGTTACAGGGAGCCTCACCCTATACATAACATCTGAACAAGCATCCACAACCATTGGCAGCCTCTACACTTCTCCCTACATGGATTCAATATCCCTGTTCCTATGCTGTCCCTCAGCAGTGTGCCATCATTAATATACATGGAGTGCTGCTGAGGGGGAACCATGGCCATGTACATGGATACATTCCATGTAGGCTCTACACGGTGCCTACATGGATTTTATTAAATCTGGGGGTTTGTCTGAAAATTAATCCTCAGATTCAAGAGAAACAGTGCAGATTCCATCCTGCATGTGGCTTAGTGTAGCAATGCTTTGCATTTGCATATATACTGAAGGTGTTGTAGGAGGTATGGTCAGCATGGAAGACATGTTTTTTTAGACCAGTAGGATATTTATAGAATTGTACCCTGGAATGTCATGCAGAATGTCCTGTAACAGCACAGGACTTCATTGCTGCTGCTACATATCATTTAGTCCCTATATTTGCAGATCGAGACATTCTCAACTTTAAGTCATATATGTTCATGGCTGGTCTAGAGCTTTACCAAAGGTAAACATTGCCTCCCTTCTTGCTCATGGCTTTCATGGCAAATTTGAAGTGTAAGACTACCCTGTTTGGAGGAATAAGGGACACAAAATCGTTGCTGTTTGCTGACAATGTGGTCCTCATAACTGTGATAGAGCTGTTCACTGATGGATGTGATGCAAATGAGATGAAAATCAGTACCTTCCAAACAGATACCACAGTTCTCTCCTGAAAAAAAGTACACGGCTGACTGCAGGTGAGGAACAAACAGCTATCACAAGTTGAGGAGTTTATGCTGTGATCTCTTTAACAAGTCAATACAGAGGGTGTCTGGGAGATTAAAAAAAGACTGATACATAGGTGGAAGTAGTGCAGATATTCTTATCAATGATGGTGGTGGTGCAGCAACTCCAGCATCATATGATGAATCATTTATTCAGTCAGCATATGTCCCTCCCCTCAGCTGTGCTCACCTATGATAACAATCTTTGGATAATGACTGACTGGCTGAAGTCTCAGATACAAGCAGTGAAAATTGTGAGGAGCATGACCTTACAGTATCTAGGTATTTGAAGCTGCAAGAAAGTTTGTGAAAAGTACAGTTACTGTTGGATATGCTGTTACGGACATAGATTAGTGTGTACAGGATGCTTGTTGTTGGCAGGACAGTCTGCTCTTGACGTTTATGTCAGTTACCAGTGTATTGTTATGTCTTATTTTAACCACATCTGTGACTGTAAAGCTTACAGCTCATGTAACTTTTTTTCTGTGCTTAAAACCCACTTATTGGTATTGTCCTGTGTAATAAGATTATGATTAGGCTATTTACATGGGAGTAGCTGTAATAATCTATGCAGTAAAGGAGACAAAGGGTAACCAACCAAAAACTCTTAAATGATGAACAAGATAGTTAGCACATACCTCACAATTTTTTTGCTCAGGAATTATGCACAGATCCAAACATAACTGGGAGACAGAGACCCAAAAATCAGAGGCAATTTTATATATTACTGAAATTCACTTATGAATTTAATTTTAATAGAACAATAGGTTTTGCATTAATATACATTTTCTGAAGAATAAGAAGCATGGCACTGTAATGATTAGCATTACTAACTGTAATCCACAGTGACTTACCAGAAAATCATACATTTTATGAGGGACAGTCATACCACTTAGATGACCAGGATTTTGCAGAATTCTCTGATATTGCCTCATAGTTTTCTGCTTTCTCTTGTGAAATTTTAGGTTTTCTGATAAATCACTGATCATCACTGTCAGTAAGTAATGTCACACATCATGTTCACCATTATTCAGAAAGTGCATGCTGATGCCGAACCGTTTTTTTTATTTAATTTTTTTATGTGAATTGGGGTAGTATTAAAACATGTTCCTGATTTTGGGTCTTTGTCCCCCCACTATTTTTAGCTTTGCCTCAAATTCTTCTGCAAGCAAGTTGAGAGGTATGGGGAGAGGGTAAAAATATAAGGCAACATTTGGGGTGCTCTGTAAAATCAGAGGGAGTTGAGAAGTATGCAGTTACCAGCTTATGGTCTGGGGAAACCAGTCAGAGCTTGAACTATTTATTTATAATAAAATATTTGAATTATCTGGTCCAGCTGACTAAGAAATCTATATGACTATCTCTCTCTGTATGTCATGTGTTACCCTTCTGTTTCCTGAGCACTGTAGTAGTGTCTGCTCTGTATCACACTTATTTGCAATTGTTGTAGATAATGCAAGTAGGAATACTGTCATTCTGTTATAGCTTGACAAAGCCAGACTATAAGGCAAAATCAAGGCTCTCATCTTCTTTGTTCAAGAATTAGGGACACCACCTGAAATAATGGAGGATAGGTTTAAAAGCCCCAAAATCTATGACAATTTTAAACATTATTCTAAAGTACCTAAACAGTTGATAGAACAACAGGTTTAGCATTAACATGCAATTTCTGAATAGTGAGAAGTATATAACTATCTTGTTTGGTGTTATTGAATCATTGTAATTATCAGTGATTTACCAGACAAAAAAATACAAGTGATTAGACAAAAAGATATGGCAAAATATGGGATGTTCTGAAAATTAGGGACACTTAGAAGTATGGGCAGAATTACCTGCTGAGCTTATTTATAGCACCTCTTGCAGTGAACTAATGGTATTTGTATTGGTAGCCACTACAATCTGAAATGTATCAATTTAAATTTTGTTTTCACCAAGTATTTCTAAAATGAAAAAGTCAGACACTCCGTATCATAAGCATATTTTTATGTTTTGCGGAGAATTTTCCTTTTGGATTATTATTGCGGTTTATAACATTTTCCCATTGCTCCCCCATTATATCTTTTACACATGCATAGTCACGTCCTGATTTAGTTTATTGCTGGATTTAAATTTACATATTGTATTTAATTCTGCAAGGTGATATGTGAAAACTGTTACAGCTAACCCTTCTGTACAGTTAAGATACCTATCTAGTAAAAGTGTGATACTTTTTAAATAAAAAGAACTGGTACATTTAAGCTTCCCCTATCTTGCAGCTCAGATGATCAGCTGTCATTCTAGTACAATGTGGACAGCATATGCTACATTATTTAATTCTACTGAGGCACTAAAAACACATCATGCTTCATTAATTTTCTCCATTGGAAAGCATTAACTCTAAAAACATAGAAACAATTTTTTTTTTATTTTGCGGGAGGAACAAGCCCTTTGTACCCACCAACCCTACATGAGAGACTTAGCTTCTAACTCCCTTATCTTACATATAACAACTCCATTGTTACACTACAGTGGGGAAAAGAGGAAACATACTGGGCTGTACTGCCAGCTTGTACCAATACAAGTAACAGCTGTTTCACAAACCACATAAAAATAAAAATAATGAAATTGCACAAAAAACACCAACAGGCAACATAGGCAGTTGCCTAGGGCCCCTCAACTGGG